>NW_021539079.1:0-794 GCF_001605985.2 Dendrobium catenatum | reverse complement strand
CCTACATACAATCAACCATTGAGGATAGCGGCCCTGGACAGCGCACCCCGATGGGTGATAATATGCACAACCTGATCAATGTCATGGGGTTTCCCCCACCCGATAATCAGCTCGAGTGGGATTTATTTATTGTGGAATTCTGTTTCTCACGGGCGCAAGCCCCCTTGGTTAATTACATCTCAGGCCGGAGTCCAAAAATACTCTCGATTAAAGATCCAATATTATTCTCTCCCAAAAAGGGGGATTGGCACAAAAGGGAGACTAAGAAATTCTACTCAAGGGGAAGGAAAGATTTCAAATGGGCTTAGTCGACATGCACGGTTCACACTGACATCCGGAGAGACTAAGGCACTAAGAAGAAAGAGAATCATACACTCAGAGCATACATAGGAGAAGGATAGAAGCGGCGTCATCCATGTGACGCAGATAGGTAGGATTTATAATCCCTGAAGAAAATGAACTTATCCACTGATGAGACGTACTACGAGACACCGAATATAGTAGCCTTGAACCTTAAATCTAAGGTGGGTTTAATGTTTTACTCAACACTGACACCCGTGTCCTAACTAATATAATCTGGGCTTATATCCTGCCTGAAAAGGAAAGACAACTAACCATCTAAACGCATAAAATCTATATAGTCCGATCTTTATGAACGATATGTAGGTAGTTTGAGTGTTTTGGAAATAAGACCGACGTCTAGAGAATTTTTTAATTGGTATTGGACTTATGTAGGGTGAATTATGAGGGATATTAAGTTTATTTGGCCGGGCCTTGGCCCAGGGGAGCTATAT
>NW_021539078.1:0-273 GCF_001605985.2 Dendrobium catenatum | reverse complement strand
TATTGCATTCTTCCAATGATAGAATTTAACAAGTTTCACCATTTCATAAAACACGTTTTCTAATTTCAAGCAAGAAATTTATTGAAGAAGAGAACTCACACCAATTATGTGAACATAACCACATAAAAGCCATCCTAAGAAGCCCATCAACTTGCCCCCTTAAAAAAATGTAAAATCCTTATTAGAGGTAGGGCTATTTAGTAATTTGCCCCTACAACATGTTAAAATTTGTCCTAGCTAATCCTTTCTCACATTTTTTGTCTGCTTCCATTG
>NW_021539077.1:0-370 GCF_001605985.2 Dendrobium catenatum | reverse complement strand
ACTTAATTTTAATATTTATTCTATTTAATAAATTCTTAACCGTTACTTTAATCAAATTTTAACGGATGAAATGTGCACATAAAATTTTAAATGTTATATATAAAAGTACATAGAATTTTAACAGCTTTAATGAATCCGCTTTAATTTATTTATAAAATGTATTCGACTATATTAACATTATAATCAAATGTTATACTACGGCAATTAAATTAAATGCATAAAGGTGACTTCGTTTTTTACTATATTAAAGCCGTGCATTATTTCGATTGTATTTAAATCTTATTTTTCATTTAAACCTCTCTTTTATTAAATCAGTCGCCTCGTCTCGCATTAGTGAATTTTCAATTAACCCAATTAATTACCGCTTAAT
>NW_021539076.1:0-227 GCF_001605985.2 Dendrobium catenatum | reverse complement strand
CAACAAAATATAAATGTTTAATTATTATTAACCTATGGATGAAATCCATAAGTTAATTGGATCAAACAAAATGAAAAATAGGCATATTTAGATGAAAGACCAACTCAAGTCCATTCAATTGTAGTCCAATTTGCAAAGTGCATTGTGGTTACAAGTCTAGGATGCCAAAAGGGACCAGGGACGCCCTTGTATTATGATAAAAGTTTAATAGCATGCATATTAGCTCT
>NW_021539075.1:0-310 GCF_001605985.2 Dendrobium catenatum | reverse complement strand
TTTGTACCGGTTACAACCGCTGCAAATGTAAGCGGTTCGCACCTGCTACCCCGCCGGTTGTAAAACCGCTGTCGAATGACGTTGCAGCACATAGTAATTATAGCGTATTTGTGGCGGTCTAGAAACAGCTGTGAAGAAAATAGTAGCGGTTAAAACCGCCGCAATAGCTCAAAATTTGTGCTGCGATTACCTTAATTTTTGGTAGTGACTAATCGATTATAATCCATGATAAAAAAAAAAAATCAACACTAATTAACTCCAAAAGATGTAGATAAAAACATTATTTCAGATTTTAAATCATCACTGTTTA
>NW_021539074.1:0-356 GCF_001605985.2 Dendrobium catenatum | reverse complement strand
GAAGATATATAATTTTTCCCAAGAGGGTTTGACTACTCTTTGACCTCCATGGAGTTTTCAAAATTATAAGTCACCGTTTGACCTATAACTTTATAAATTAATAATTCTAAATACATAAGGTATCTAACCTTGAATATTTCATGAAATTTTAGTGAAGGTGTTGAGGTTAGATGGCCTTTTATTTGAACCAAAAATAATGTTAAATCCACTTCAACAAATCATTAAAAATTCAAAAAACTTCCAAATGAGCTCAAAACATCATAAATCGACCTTCTGAGTCAGAAATGACTTGAGGCTTAAATTTTGTATCATTTGGAGTTCTATTTATGGTTCAAACACCAACCCCTAATTTATTA
>NW_021539073.1:0-830 GCF_001605985.2 Dendrobium catenatum | reverse complement strand
GCATGAAATCTCTTATCATTTTTAGATGTCTTATAACATTTTTCACTACTTTCCAATGATCTATTCTTAGGTTACTTAAATATCTACTAAGCATTTAAAAAATGTACGTAATATATATCGGGATGCATAACCTGAGCATACATAATACTACCTATTGCTGATGCATAAGGCATCTTATTCATCTCTTACTTTTTAACTTCATTTCTTAGGCATTAAAGCATACAAAATTTATTCTTTTTTACAATGAGTGTATCTCATGGTGCACAAATTTTAATACCAAATCTGCTAAGTACTTTATTAATATAAGCTATTCGTGATAAGTCAAGTATACCATGAGAGCGATCCTATGAATTTGTATACCTAATGTAAAAGATGCATTTCCAAAATCTTTCATTTTAAATTTATTTGAAAGAAATCTCTTAGCCTCAAACAATAAGCCTATATCACCACTTGCTAGCAGAATATCATCGACATATAACACCAGGAGAATAAACTTACTCATATTGATCTTATGATAAATGCATTGATCAACAATATTTTCTTTAAAATTGAATGAATAAATCACTTGATCAAATTTCTTATATCATCGACAGGATGCTTGTTTTAAATCATAAATGAATTTCTTTAATCTACATACAATATATTTTGAATCAGAAGATTGAATTTTCTTATGACCAAAATTTTATCAATATAATTTTAAATTTAGAAATTTGCATTATTAATTAGTTTGTGAAGAATTTAATTTTATGTTATATTTCTTCTAAAGAAATTTAAATTTAACTTTTTTAATTATTATACAATTTTATTTTTAGTTTATATTTTATATTAAA
>NW_021539072.1:0-280 GCF_001605985.2 Dendrobium catenatum | reverse complement strand
AAATTAGGAAATCCCAAAGAGGGTGGGAGGAGTTCGGCCGGCGACTAATGAGGTGGAGCCGGCGGCATGGTGGAAAAGGAGACGACGGCTTGGAGATGGAGAAGATGAAGGTGGACGTAGGTAGAGGATGAAGATGAAAACTAGGACAATAAAATGAACAAAAACAGATAAACAAAATATCAAAGATACAACCGCGAGCCCGGACACATCCTGCGGCTGACGGGTACTACATTGCCCTTCTTGAAGGGACTTCACGCCACGAGCCCGGACCCATCCTGCG
>NW_021539071.1:0-232 GCF_001605985.2 Dendrobium catenatum | reverse complement strand
GGGTGGTCGGGTGGATGAAGGTGGTGGCGCCGGCAAGTTGGCCGGCCGGAATTTTGGGGAAAGTCGGCGGCGGATTCCTCACAGGGGGCGGCGGCAATATGAGGAGAGGAATTTCTTGTGGGAGAGAGGGGGAAGGAAATGGATGGATACACGATCAAGAAGATAAAATAAAACTAACCACGAATCGAGGACTCCTCCGACGATTGGTGGGCCTTGCGAAATGCTCCACTTG
>NW_021539070.1:0-1279 GCF_001605985.2 Dendrobium catenatum | reverse complement strand
ACCAAGATGCCTGTAAAGAGTTGACGGAATAACTATGTGATGAGGACATTGTCAGCATTTTCGATGCCGAAGATCGATGGCCACGAGCATGAGATGTATTTTCATTATTTTATGTAGTAGTTTATTTTTATTTTATGTTTTTCCGTTTTTGCCCTTATGGGTATTTGGTCGCTATTGTAGCCCAAGGGGCATTTTAGTCTTTTACGTTCTTTATCATTTTGAGGCCTATTTATATGGCCCTCTTCTTATGTAATAGGAGATTTTTTGATGAAATGAAAATTCGCTCTTTGTTCTCTTTGTGAGTTCATGAAACCTCTAAAGATCTCTTTGTGAGTTCTTGAAGAGGAGACCGTTGGAGATCTCTTTGTGAGTTCTACCGGTGGATTGGTGTTCAAGGTTTGTCATTTGAAATTTCTTTGTTCTTCTCCCCAATCTTTTCTCCCCCACTTAGCCGAAATCCACTTCTTTTTCTCAATTCCCCACCACCACCCAAGCTCCACCGCCGGCCTCCCTTGACCGGCCCAGCCACCGGCGGCCTTCCCTGCGACCAAGCAGACGGCCTTCCTCCCTCCCGCTCCCACAGCCACTCCACGTCTGACCACCAGCAACCCGTTTCAAAATTTGAACTTCAATGCAAAACCTTAATTCCTTTCCTATTCTACAGCCCCTTCTATTAGGAAAGTTAGCCTATTTTATTTCTTCTCATTTAACGGAAGAATTCCAACGTCTCTAGAGGCAAGCTAATGAGGAAATATTCCTGTGATAGCAAACCTGATAATTAAATGTCAGATTTAATAATTCCCTGATTTTCTCAGGAGAGGCCACGTCATTAATCTAATGGCTCTCTCAACTCCTCATGGGTCCGGCCACCTCCTCCTCTTTTCTCTCTCCAATCCCCACTTAATTACTACTTAAATGCCTCTTTAATTCCCCTCACTATCTTTCTCTTATTTCAATTTTCAAATCTGAAATGGAAACTAAAGCTGAAGTTTTATTTGGAATCTGAAGTAAACTTCAGATTTGAAAATTAAAGCCTGCTGTCCTGCACCATTGGAGACCTAGAATTGCTGTCCAAACACTTCCAGCACCCGATAACAACTGTCCAAGACTTGTATAGGCATTATGATGTAGACAAAGGGGGGTCAACACTAGTCCAAAATAAATCATATTTGGCTTCCCTTGAGTCTACTAGCTCAATCCAATTGAGCTAGAATTTTAGTTCATTTATGAGCTAGGCTTTATTTCATTTATTGAACTAGAGGTTAGCTCATTATTAGCT
>NW_021539069.1:0-216 GCF_001605985.2 Dendrobium catenatum | reverse complement strand
TCTATCTCAAATCCTATTAATTTTTATAACATTATCATTCAAACTCTTATCTATAATAACACATACACCATTTCTAGTACGACTCCTACCCGAATACAAAATTTTAAATCCTAAAATATCAATTTCCTTAGCCTTCTCTCCAACCCATTTAGTTTCCTGAATGCACAAAATATTTATCCTCCTATGAATCATAATATCTATTAATTCCATTAATTT
>NW_021539068.1:0-484 GCF_001605985.2 Dendrobium catenatum | reverse complement strand
AACCTCCTATAGCACCATTCCACAAATGTGAATTTATTTCTTGGATCAAGAATAACTGCTACTACAAGAATGACACTAAATTCAGACTAATATTTCTCAAATTTTGCAATCATTCTTAAGGCCATTTCCTTTAAGTAATCATGGCCCTCTAATAACTCATGTTTCAATGCTGCATAAGCCGTCGAAATGCATGGAAAATAAAGATTAGCTGCTGGGTACTTTGTGCCAGATATCACACAAGTTATATTGTAGAAAGGCCTTAAAAAGTAGAAATATTGTCTACTCTCTCCCATTCTGAATTTGATGGGCAGAATTTATAGTTGAAGTCACCCAACTCTAGGTGCTGAAATGCCCTTCGATAATACAAAACATTGTCTAGCATTATAAAAGTGGAGTTCCACCTAGTAGGAACATCTTGTCGTAAATCCCTTTTAGATTCCAAACAATTCTGCTTAACACAATCAAGAAATTTTTGCTTCCTTGC
>NW_021539067.1:0-302 GCF_001605985.2 Dendrobium catenatum | reverse complement strand
ATTTTAACCCTTTAATATGATATTTGAAATAGTGGCTGATTGTTGGAGGTAGCAAAAGCATATTCCAAACATAAATGTTAGCAATGAAACATGCATTAGCCATGGATTCAATATATGGTTTCACTTAGCCATTTGTCCTGTTGATATGTGTCGTTGATCCTTGGAGCTATGGGATAAATGGTCCTAATCCCATTAGATGGACTCTCTTTCTTCAAACCATTCAAATCATATGTATGAAATGTGCGATATGGCTAGATCTTAGTCCTTGGATCAGATATACACACGATCTAATGAATAAGATC
>NW_021539066.1:0-287 GCF_001605985.2 Dendrobium catenatum | reverse complement strand
GCTGGTTGGAGCTGGAGTCGCGAACGAGAGAGGGGCTAAGGAGGGGGTCGGCGTGAGAGGGAGATGGGCGCCTGGGAACTTCGGAACCGAGAGCCAGAGAGCGGGGGAGAGAGAGCTGGAGCGAAAATGAGAGGGAGGAAGATCGGACCGAATGCCTAGAGCTGAGACCTTTGTTTCGAGTAAATTGGACTCGTTGCCGAAGGAGGAATCCCGCCTTCTTCGATCCATCGCAGCAGCGGCTCAAGACACGCAAATGAAGCCTGCTATCTGCTTCGAATCGCTGCTCC
>NW_021539065.1:0-311 GCF_001605985.2 Dendrobium catenatum | reverse complement strand
ATTTCCTTAAAATAAGTGAAGGGAAAGGGACTGTTTGTTGAATGGTTGGCCTCCTTCTCTTTTAAAATTTAGCTTTGAAGATTCTTTGCTTATGGATGTTGATCTTTCCTTTCTTGAAGTGGAAGCTGTGGTGAAGGAATTAGGTATGAATATCTCTCCTGGAGCTTATTGCATCATTTACTATTTCTTAAAATATTATTGAAATGTCATAAGTCAAGATGTGTGGTTGGTTATTCTTCATTTCTTTACATATGGTAAAATGAAGGCCAAATGGAAAAGACTTTGGTTTTTTTTATTCCTAATATTAAATA
>NW_021539064.1:0-322 GCF_001605985.2 Dendrobium catenatum | reverse complement strand
TTAGGATGAGGGCGAGATGAGGAGGTGTGGGTTGTGCCTGAGGTTTGCAGGGTCGAGCCCCAGCGAGATGTGGGTGAGGACGTGAACGTGAGGTTAGGGGGAGGAATCCGGGTCTTCTTTGGATTTCAGTTCAATACAAACCAACTCGTAGGGCAAACAGGATGACCAAAACCCGAAAATTTTCCTGGTTGTGTCAATATCAGGCACCCGTACATATATAATATTGACACCCGTACATATATAAAATATTTTTTATATATTTACATATTTAGTATTTAAATTTTTATATTTTATAATATTTTAATATTTAAATTATATCGAA
>NW_021539063.1:0-216 GCF_001605985.2 Dendrobium catenatum | reverse complement strand
TTAACCGGATTCTCCACAACAGGCAAGATAGAATACATGATTACTAAAGGCGCCCCAGGCAAGGTATCATAATTGTATTTAGAATCAAGAGAAGGCAGGTTAGGCTCACGGGAAGGAGAAGAGGAAACCTTGCCCGAAATTAACAGCTCAACAACAGAACGACATTGACCGAACAAATTCCCAAAACACTTACATGAACCACAAAATTGAGGAAAT
>NW_021539062.1:0-411 GCF_001605985.2 Dendrobium catenatum | reverse complement strand
GTAAATAATTATATAATTTTATAAACAATATGAATAGGGGCCGATCTAGACTTAATTTTTATAAGTAAAAATGAATAGTTTTTTTTTTTTTCATAAATATCATTACAATCAAAATTTATTCCGAGTGCGCTGACTCTCGACCCCTATCTGTTTATCATTATACGCTTCACAGATATGCCGGGGTTTCCGGGGGTAGCACTTCTGAAATAAATTTTGATTGTAAGTATATTTTTGGATGCTCTTTAATATTTCTCTTTGTATTTGGTTCATCCTTCCCTAATAATAACGTCTCTACACAATGTGTTTAATTATGTTGAGTCAATTGCCTAAAAACTATAATATTTTAAAACTTTTTAAGGAGAGCAATTTACTAAAAACCCTTATAGTAAAGACTAAAAAATACATGAAGAA
>NW_021539061.1:0-544 GCF_001605985.2 Dendrobium catenatum | reverse complement strand
AAATAGGAGAAAATCAAATCTGCGTGGTGATACATAAATTTTTCCCAGCAAGGTTTTTCTGGAGACTTCGCTGGGGATCAATCTTCTCTCTATCTTTAGTAGTGTTTTATACCCTTTAATCGATAATATACTTGTGCTTGGCATAGGTTGTAACTACCTTTCTTCTATCGGTTCTTTTATTCATTTCATTCTTGAATAATTTGGTCGGTATCTAAAAAATTTTTAGAGGTCTTATTTTGGACCCCATTAGAAAACTAATGAGGCGCTCCTTTGTAATGACCTTTTTGTAAAGTAAATCCCTGTGCTTATTCGAATGTTTTAGTTACATTTTTCTTTTAGCTTGATGTTTGAGTTAGTACTGGGTCCAAAATCTCAAAGTTATAATTAAATTACTAAATAAAATTTACTCTTATCCCAATATTATATATTGTAGTTATATTTTTATAACTCAATATGTATGAAATGAGATAGGAATTGATTTATTTAGTTGGATTAATTAAACTTTTGTAATTTAAATAAATTATTCAGAGTCTAATTAAAATCT
>NW_021539060.1:0-243 GCF_001605985.2 Dendrobium catenatum | reverse complement strand
TACTTCTTTAAATAGAATCAATAGACATATGGGTTTCTTTCATAATTTTGAAATTGTTAGTGGTCTCTCTTTTAACAAGAACAAGTTTTATTTAATTGCTTCCAACAAAGTACTTAATAACCATATTTTGGCTATCAAAGATCTGACTTGTTTTGTGTAAGGTCAATTGCCTATGAAGTACCTTGGGGTTCCTCTTTTTAAAGGTAGAAAGAAAACTTTTTTTTTTTATGATTTAATTACTTC
>NW_021539059.1:0-621 GCF_001605985.2 Dendrobium catenatum | reverse complement strand
TCCTGCTACTGCTGGTGTATAACATAGGCATCGAACCGTGCCTCCCATTGATCAAATCTCTCCACCAACTGATCTAGCTGAGAGTGCTGGCAGAGAGGAACATGTTTAGGAATAGGAACAGAAGCGGGAGCCTCCTCCTCCTCGGCCCCCCGAGCTTCCCCATCCCTTGGGTGGAGACGAGTACTATGGAGGACATCGAAGGAACTGTTTGAGTAGATGGGTGGCTGAAGGTCGGGAGGAGAAGGATATTAAAGCTGGTATTTAGATTCTAGAATATAGGCAATGAGGTGTGCTAGATCAAGATTGGGTTTCCTCTTATGACATGGATCGCGGATTGTAGTTAAATGCTCAATGTAGCAAAAAAATAGGTCAGCAGCATTGAAATCTCTATGGGCCAGAACATAAAAGGTAGTAAGTGAAAGCAGTGGAGTGATATTGACTCGCTCCCCGGCTTTTGGAATAACAGAAGTGCGAAGGACATGCTGGATTGTCCTAGCATCTTTAAGTAAAGAGCTAGTCTCTCCAACATAAAAAGGTGCATTGGTATGGCAAAGAAAGTGATTTGCAGTGGACCAGTCGAAGTCAGGATCAGAGAAAAGGGTATGCAGCTTATCCCCAGTG
>NW_021539058.1:0-1379 GCF_001605985.2 Dendrobium catenatum | reverse complement strand
CTTCACGGCCTCGGTGTGAAACAAAGGTTGTATCCAATAAATAATCAAATAAATTTTAAAATTAACTTTAAGTCATTAATATTTAAACTCAAACATCAAAATTCCCTTAAGCCTTTCAACCAACCAGAACCTTAAGCAACTTCAATCAAATATCCTATTTAGGACACACCTAAACCACACAGCCTTACTCACACACTTTAGATGGTTTGCTAGGACAACCAACTCTAGTTTTAGGCTAGGCCGGTGTTTACTTTTCCGTTGGGTGCCGGGTTTTTGAGTTTTCACTGCATGCTGGTTGTTAGCTTAGAATTGATTGATTGTTTATTTACTTATTGCACTCTATGTTGTGATTAATTTAGCATTTAAATTTCAAATATATCAACTGCTTGATATCAAATATTAACTGCTTGGGGATTATATATAACTGCTAATTATTAGGATAACCCTGCAAGATCGAGTCTAGAATTTTATCTTTTCAAATGTAATTTGATTATATAATGGTTGTAATATATTCAAAGTGATTTGAGTTTGGGATATTAATACCCAACTTGAATTCCAAAGAGAAGAAGACATCCCTAAAGGGGAGAGTCTTCTTTCATTTGGAAGATCAAGTTAGGATATTCTTTAAATGTCTAAAGAGGAAGGATAACACCCCGTTCAAGGGGGAGTTTCTTTCCATTTAGATATCCGGAACCGACGAATCAAGATGTTCGTGAGAAGACGAAGAAATGGTCAACGAGAAGAATCCCAAATCTCAAACTCATTTAATTTAGGATTATAAATCCGGGTTGTAGTCAGTGGTGCCCGGCCACTCTAATTTCCTGTAATTTCTGTGATGTAATAATAAGTGACACTTGCCATATGGACATTCAATTTGATATATTTAATTTAATTGATTTATTTAATTGATTGCGCAATAGAACTCCTACTTTTCTAGTCTTTTTACTTGCATGCCGCATTTGGTTTGACCTGAAATTTGAATTTAGGCTCTTAGGGGTTTGTCAAAAATTATTCTACTTTAATTAAATAAAATTTTTAAGATAACATAGAAACACTAACGAATTTAAGAAGTAAGCCCGGGACCGCCGGGAGTTCTCATTGCATTGCCTTCATTCAAATTCAAGTATTTAATTGAGTCGATCAGCATGCATTAGATTAATAACCAATTCAATTTTCAAAACTTTAAATTTCATTTCTAGCTTAAGCATCAAACCCAACATAAGTTAAGGGGCCAATTAGGATCCGCTCTAGATGTCGGCCCCGTTCTCAAAAACTTTTCTTAAACAACGTCCCTACCACTCAACATTAAAAGACCAGACACATATTTTAAAGCGCTTAGGTTGTTTAGCTGGCTCCCCAATCCAGGCCGGGGTAAGACC
>NW_021539057.1:0-325 GCF_001605985.2 Dendrobium catenatum | reverse complement strand
CTATGAGATCCTTAAGGGTAGGACACCCAATCTTTCCGACCTTCAAATTTTTGGTTGTAAGGTTTTCATTCACAATAATGTGAAGTATCACTTAGGAAAATTTGATCCTAAATCTGATGAAGGAGTGTTCTTGGGATATTCTAGTATTGGGAAGTCTTTTAGAGTGTTTAACAAGAGAACTTTAGTGGTGGTAGAAACTACCCATGTAGTATTTGATGAGTGTGATCCTAAAAAACATGGAGTTGAGGATGATGATGATATTGGAGAGATTACTAGTGGAGTATAAAACTTGGAGAAGGAAGTAGGTAACCAAAACATAGAAGGA
>NW_021539056.1:0-2292 GCF_001605985.2 Dendrobium catenatum | reverse complement strand
AACACTTGGAACATTAATATCAGGACCCGATGGATTTGTAGGAGAATTTGATTGTTGAGTAGAGACTTGAATCGGATCAGTGGAAACAACTTGTTTTCCCTTTTCCTGTGGTGGAAGCCTAGGGGGTAAAACCTTGCCACCACGCTGTTGCACTTGCACGATTTCATCGGAAGGACAAACTACAGGGAGGTCTACGCTCTCCTTAGGCGGTCGATTGTCATTTTCTGAATGAGAATCTGAATCCGAAAAGTCTATCATGACGGGACTCCCTTGAAAGTTAATTTCAGGGGTATCGCCATCTGATAAGACATCAAATTCATCTTCTCCTTGAATGGTAAAATCTGGAGAGCTGAGTTTTTGAACTTCTTTATTATCCTCAGCTGGCTCCGGGTTATTTTCAACAGAAGAGTCATTTAAACTTACATTCTCAACACTAATCATCAAAATATTTGCAGAAGGATCTTTCTTTTTATTCAATTTTTGACCCTTTGCCTTTGATGGGGCAAAGTAAAAGTCAGATAACTTTAGTGGGGCTAGTGGTTTTGAGTCACCATCCACCACTTGTACAGATCTCTCATAAACAAATTTCCTCTCTACAAAATGTTCGCTCTTTTCATTTTTATTTGATACAGTAGTTCCTATAACTACTGGAGAGGAAATCGTCCCAAAGTCCTCCTGCGATACCTCCAGCTCAACCTCCCGGATCAGGCCCCGGGCTCTCGTCGGTAACTGTTGAGAAAGACGAAAAGATTGGTTAATCGACTTTTTAAATGCCCGGGATAGTGCTATATCCCAACCATCTTCAATGGACAAAGAAAGATTAGAATTAATACCTGAGATGAACTTGACAGATCCTTGATCCGGATTGACCAAGTATTCCTTTGGAATTACAATATTACCTTGACGGAAGTTCCAGTCGAGCCAACCCTTAAAGGGTATGCAATCTTCGATTGTGTGGCCTAGCATGCGGTGGTAAGGGCAAAAGTTTGGATCATCCTTTTTATTTGCCTCTTCCGGCTTCTTGGCCTCCTGCATTAGAAAATCTGGCTTCTTTTGAAGGCTCTTAAAAATTTTCTTCACCGACTCCCTTTTGAATGGATACGGACGAGCCAATCTCTCTTCAAAAGTGGGCCGGTGATATTCTCTAGTAGGTTGAGAAGTTACCTGAAACGGTTGAGGTTTCTGAGTCTGCTGAACAGTAGGATTACTTGATTGAATGTTAATCAGTTTCTTCCCCTTGTCGACTGCTGAAATCGTTGCTGCCCTCTTTTCAAAGGATTTCAACGGTTTACTAACCTTCTTATCTTCAGTAGAATCCTTCAAGAATGGCATTTTGGAAGCCTCTTCTTGTAGATTACTAGCTTTGTTAAGAAGCTTTTCAAAGGTTTTTATTGTAAACCCCTTTAACAGAAAAGCAATAGGCCCGTGGATATTCTTTAGAAGAATTTCCACTGCATGTTGCTCTTGCAGTTGGGGTTCACATTTCATCGAGAGGTTTCGCCACCTCAAGATGTAGTCGACTAAAGACTCGCCCGGCTTTTGTTTTTCGATGACGAGATCACCAACGGTTACACGTTGTTGAGCTCCTGAGAATCTCTTTAAAAAGAGACCCTCGAGCTCTGTGAAAGTTTTTACTGAACCGTTTGATAGATCTGCGTACCACTCAAAAGCAATACCGGACAAACTACTTACAAACTGATGAAAGTGTAGAGCATCCGACCCTCTTGCATTGCAACAGCTTGCTCGGAAATGGGCCAGATGCTGTCTTGGGTTTTCTAAACCGCTAAAAACTTTAAAAGAAGGTGGCACTAAACCCTTTGGATAAGGAACCAAATCATATTCCTCGGGGTAGGGTCTACCCTTTGGAATAGATATAGTTCCTTGTGAGTTGGCTAAGGCCTCCCTTACCTGAGTTTCAATCATATGACGAATATCCTTTTCTGGTGGAGACACTGGAGAAGTAACTTCTGGAAGTTTGAGATTTGAATCAGCTTTCCTGCTGTGCATCTTTAACTGAATCTGAATCGACTGCTGCTGACTCTTCTTCTTTATCGGAGCGGTGCTTAGAAGGCTCTGCATCTTTAACTGACGCACGAGTTTCAACCATGTGGACATCTGCTACTGGCTCCTCCTCAACTAACAAGTCATCTTCATCCGGGTTGAATTCATCAATAGCCTTCTTCTTAAGGATATCTCTGATTTCTTGTACCACTTCTTCGACTGGCCTCCCATCTATTGCTTCAGCGTAAATTGGTAAGTACCCGTCATAATCCATCACTTGATCATACTCTT
>NW_021539055.1:0-223 GCF_001605985.2 Dendrobium catenatum | reverse complement strand
GCCGAACGCATTATTGTTCAAGTTTGTTTATTTAAGAGTCAAGTATTTAAAATATTGTTCAAGTTTGTTTGTTTAGTCAATTAAATGATCACAAACGAGCTTTAATCGAACCGAACAACGAGTAATTCATCGAACGTTTGGTTCGCTTGCAGCCCTACAGACTCAATTCCCTAATCTGCCAAAAAAAATTACTGCCACTGGGACAAACAGTCGACAGAACTAT
>NW_021539054.1:0-303 GCF_001605985.2 Dendrobium catenatum | reverse complement strand
ATGTGATGACATTCAGTAACAAAAAAATTCTAAAATTAGATTAATTCATAACAAATAATTTAGAATTTTTTATACCCAAATGGAAATGAATACGTTTCTTTATTAATCATAAGCAAAATTAAGAATATACATTAGCATTATGCTTAATTTGAGATATATTTGTTAATGATTTATAGCAGTTTTTTAGTATAAAAGTTTTTGAACAATAGTTATTTGTAAAAAAAAAAATTAAAAAAAGCAATAAAAATGATATAATAAACCTAGCTTTAATGGTTGATTAAGTCTTAATTTTAACAATTTTAG
>NW_021539053.1:0-286 GCF_001605985.2 Dendrobium catenatum | reverse complement strand
AGACATGAAATTTCATTGAGATATCAATATGTCGTCATATTGATTGGGATGAACATGTTCTTAAGCAAGTTTGCTACACAACATTTGAACCATCTTCACATGGCAGTAGAAGATTTATGATGTTCAAGAAGGCTCGTCCACCATTAACAACCAACAATGGTTGCAAAGAATACGATGACCTACTTGCGGACAATAATAATTAGCATGCAATAAATGTGATGATCATAATAATAATAAAAGATCTGCAACACATACGATCTCTCTACGAAGACAAATATATGTGCCA
>NW_021539052.1:0-349 GCF_001605985.2 Dendrobium catenatum | reverse complement strand
CTTTATTATCCAGGATGATATAAATATTATCATGTATAATTAGTGCAATTTAAGCCTAATCAGTCGGGATGATCTGAGACGATCAAAAGAAATTTGTTCATATTATTCAGGATGATGGTATATCATTCTAGATGATTAGTTCAAATCATAGAATATCATCTAGACCATCACTCTAGTTATAAGTTCTAGACAATTGAAAAATAGCTTGATCGTCTAGGCTGATATTGCGATTGCACCAGATGATTAGTTCAAATTTGAGAAAATTGTCCAGAACACCATAATGAATAGACGCTATCTGATGTGTGATCATCTAGGAGCAACTAAGGTTTTTGAACTGATCGTCTTGGAT
>NW_021539051.1:0-253 GCF_001605985.2 Dendrobium catenatum | reverse complement strand
AAGAACATTCACAAGTTCCCCAGCAAGGCCCTACGAAGGATTAGGAAACATTTACATATAATGTGAATGTTATATTGAATGCATAATAACTCTCTCACAAAAGATGGAGATTGATTGAAAATGGTCGGTACCTTATTTTCCTTTGTGAAGAAGGTATGTGCAACCCCCTTCTTCCCGGCACGTCCTGTCCGCCCTATTCTATGGACATAATCTTCAGTCGTCAAAGGGAAGCTATAATTAATCACCACTTCAA
>NW_021539050.1:0-211 GCF_001605985.2 Dendrobium catenatum | reverse complement strand
CTCCAAGGATGGAAAACTCTACGTCATTCCTCATATACTTCATGCATTGGTGCAGTGTAGAGGGCACCATTCCATATTCATGTATCCAAGGCCTTCCTAAGAGAGCCTTGTATGAGGTATCTGCCTCAATAACATGAAACTTCGCCTCAGTCAAAAGATCTCCAAAACGCAAAGGCAAAGTGATGGAACCTAGAGCTCGCTGACCTTGATC
>NW_021539049.1:0-808 GCF_001605985.2 Dendrobium catenatum | reverse complement strand
GATCAATGTATTGTTAATTAGCGTTAATTAGTTTTTTTGCTTTAGTTATGTTTTATCCTTTCTTGCTTTCTTGTCTTAGAGAGAGAGAGAGAGTTCCACATCTGACTATTAAAAGGGCAATTCTGTGTACTTTCTTGACATGGTTCATTTTTCATCAAAATAGAAGAGAATCCCTTTTTTGTTGTGTGGGAATTTGAGCTGATAACTTTTCTCTATTCTTTATGCATTTCTCTTAAAATCTTTTCGATCCACTGGGTAAAGGTTAGCTCACAAGAACGGTGGTTTTTTTATTAAAATACCTTTTGTGTAACAAGTGGTATCAGAGCCAATCGAAAAGGTAAAGAGCAATGTTGATGTAGAAATTCAATATCGGCAAGTTTAATAGAAAGAACAACTTTAGTCTGTAGCAGATCAAGATGAAAGCCTTTATGGTGCACCAAGGCTTGGCAGAAGCCATTTATGCAAAAAGATATTGTGGCTATCACAGATAGGGTGAGGGAGATGCAACTGAAGGTACATAGTGTGATTCTCCTCTCTCTGGGTGATGGTGAGGGAGATGCAACTGAAGGTACACAGTGCGATTCTCCTCTCTCGGTGATAAAGTCTTAAGGGAGGTTACCGAAGAAAGGTCGCTATTAGAGATATGAATGAAACTTGAATCAGTTTATTTGAAGAGGTCATTTGCCAACCGGTTGAATCTAAAGAAACAAATATACACACTCCAAATGGAAGACTCTAAAGATCTAAGAAAGCATTTGGATGATTTCTATAAGTTGATTCTTGACCTCAATAACGTTGATGTGAGAAT
>NW_021539048.1:0-300 GCF_001605985.2 Dendrobium catenatum | reverse complement strand
TATTAGTAGGAGTGAGAATGATTCAATTTCAAATTGATCCAATCCCGGTTTGAAAGTTGGTCGTAGATAAAACTGATTCACTGCTTGGCTTGAATCAACTAGATTTCAAGCTGAATCTATATCAATTTTTTAAATTTTTGCAAAAAAAAAAAAAATTGAATATGCACATATGTATATTTATAATATACACAAAAGATTCAATTTTTGGGCAATTTTTGATCTTCGAGGTAAAATCTCAGTCCTATACTCCTATATATTAGATCTTTGCTTTAATTTTGTCTTCTCCTGGTTTTCTTTGTT
>NW_021539047.1:0-273 GCF_001605985.2 Dendrobium catenatum | reverse complement strand
GCATTAATGAGATATATATGAATGTGAATATATGATTAAATATACTACTAGTCTGACACTACAGGAAAATGCCAAACACCGGCGGTTAGGAAGGAAAAATCGGCAGTTTTAAATTGTACCAGCGGTTTTTCGGCGGTTTTTACACCGCCGGAATAATTGGCGTTGGAAACTTTTACCGACGGATTATTACCGGCGGTTCTATTAGGCGGTGGTTTTCGACTACCGGATTTGTGACCGACAGTTCTCCGGCCGTTAAGCCGCCGGTTTCTCTCT
>NW_021539046.1:0-344 GCF_001605985.2 Dendrobium catenatum | reverse complement strand
ATTTGAGGTTTATCTGACTAATTTTCAAGAATAATTTATTGGGGACATTGAAAAATAACCTCAGTTGTATCTTGTTAGCTTGAATTTGGTGATCCCTCTACCTGCAGGAAACACAAAATTGTCGGCTCTAGTATTCAACGGATGTTGACATTCCTTAATACATGCTTTTCATTCATTCTTTCCATTTCCTTAGCTAATTTTTCTTATGAATCTGCATTACTATTTTGAGCTCAAGACACTTGGATTAATGTAACATTTGTAATTTACTTCATGAGCTAAAGAACTCATCTATGATAATAAATCAACCCAATTATATAGATTTTATAAATACCTAGTACTTATTT
>NW_021539045.1:0-262 GCF_001605985.2 Dendrobium catenatum | reverse complement strand
CATTAACCTTTCAGGTCCATAAGTTTGCTTGGAACATTAATCAGCTTAAGATTAGTTAGATTAGGATTGAGTCAGTTTATAATTTTTATTTCAATGCATTTTTTACCATTTCTTGAGTCAAATATACCTTGGTGGATCCTGAAGCAAAGTAACCTTGCACACACACACACACTAATGAGGAGAAATTTAGTGAGTTAGAAATTTTCCATTTTTGATCATATCATACAAGAGAAAATTCTATAAGATGGTAGTGAGGCCTGCA
>NW_021539044.1:0-242 GCF_001605985.2 Dendrobium catenatum | reverse complement strand
TAAAAGACTTGGTTAGAGAATATTAGAAATTATCTTTTTTTATCAGATTTAAACGAGAATTTGACTTTTAATAGGACACAATAAAGAAAAAGGATTCATGTAGCCGATCCCACATAGTGGGACAAAGGCTTGATGTTGTTGTTGTTGTTGTATGTTATTGGGATGGTGGTCATCTTGTACTGTTGGATTTTAATTTCTTATAATTTTTGTCAATTTATTGGCATCAAACTTTGAAATCAAAG
>NW_021539043.1:0-234 GCF_001605985.2 Dendrobium catenatum | reverse complement strand
TTGGACTGCAATTTGGAAACCAATTAAAAGTGGTGGCCGTTGGCTGCATTCAAATAGCACTAAGACTCCTGCTTTGAGAGCACGTTTGGCATGGAGATTTATTTAGGAAAAAGATGTTGCAAACCTTATTTCATGGCTTATGTTTTGATGATTGGCAAACCCTACTAATTATCTAGGACTGCCTATTTTTTTCTAACATTTCAGGAATCGAAGATCGGACGATCAAGAAGAAGC
>NW_021539042.1:0-481 GCF_001605985.2 Dendrobium catenatum | reverse complement strand
TGATTCATAATGTTGCGGTGCTCCACTCTCTGTTTGCCTCCAACCAGACAATAAAGTGTCGTAGCACTTGGGCATAAAATGCTGCAGCGTTGTACGATTGTACATAATTTTTTTTTTCCCATTGGTTCAAAGCACCTGAACCCAAGTAGAGGGAGGACCCCTTGCAAACCCCGATAACCCGGTGAGCTCGATTGATGGAATTGAGGCCCGAGGCTGCAGTATAACTCGATTAATCGATACAATTAACTTTTTTGCATAAAAGAGTGCCAAAGCCATAGAACTCATCTCCGATGAAAATTAAGCAAAGACATAAGATCCAAACCACTAATTACATTTTTTTCCCCTATTTAACTTAACTTATTATATGATGTGATGTATCACTTTATTGAAATATGTATAGAGATGATCATTTTAGTTTATCTCATAATCTATGCTTATCCGTTTGGTTTATCAGATTATTGAGATAGATTTTTGTGATAAT
>NW_021539041.1:0-292 GCF_001605985.2 Dendrobium catenatum | reverse complement strand
GAGATTGGAGCAAAAGTTGCCCCCCAGTCGGGAACCACTTTCCCACAGACGGCGCCAAACTGTTGCGTGCGAGAATATCCGCGGCGGTAGAGTTTGTAAATTCGCGTCCTAACGTTGCACGAGTATTTCGCACACAAACAGAAAAGGGGAGTGAACACCAAGAGTTTTTACGTGGAAAACCCAAAAAGGGAAAAAACCACGGGGCCTCGCCCAGTTGCAAAATTCCACTAGTGTTTTCGTAGATTACAAATGGCGGATTTCGTCCCACAAGTCGGGATAATCCAAATACAAC
>NW_021539040.1:0-223 GCF_001605985.2 Dendrobium catenatum | reverse complement strand
CCAAACTTAATACATAAAATACAATAAATTCAAAAAATACATAAATAATTTGATAAAATTAAAAATTTAGTAAACTTAGAGGCATTGGACTCATCTTTGGGTCTAGTATTTATGAAAAATATAAAAATTAAAAAAAACAATGAAAATAAAAATGCAAAGAAATGGACACCACATTAAATGTATTAAATATTTTTTAAATATAAAAAATTAGTAAATATTTGAA
>NW_021539039.1:0-258 GCF_001605985.2 Dendrobium catenatum | reverse complement strand
TTATTTTTATTTATGCTATCCTATGATGGTTGGGCTTTCAATGATCATGGTAGGAAGGTGCTTGGCATGGTGAACCATGGGTTTGCTTGCTTTTGGGTCCACTTCGTCCTTGGGCTGCTTGCTGATTTCTATTTTGGTGTAGTGGCTGCTCTCGGGTGGGCCTTGGTTGCTTGGTGAGGAGCTAACTACTTGGTGTTAGCTCATAAATGCTTGAGCTGAAATTTAGCTCAATGATTGGAGATTAATTGCACTTCCTAG
>NW_021539038.1:0-211 GCF_001605985.2 Dendrobium catenatum | reverse complement strand
GAGCAATTTTCAAGGAGGAAAAAGGAAAAGCACATGCTAGTGCTTCTGAAGAAGATGAAGAAGGAGAGCAAACATCTGCACCTCAATCAAATTATCAGAATTTGATTGAGAAATTTGATAGACTTGAGACTCATTTTGATCAACGATTTGATCAAATTGATGCTTAACTTCTGTAGCAGCAACAAGACATTGGTAGTATAAGAAATGAAGT
>NW_021539037.1:0-204 GCF_001605985.2 Dendrobium catenatum | reverse complement strand
TTCCTTAAAAGATTTTCTGGAGCGCAACAACGAACTATTGTGGGCAATCTTGTTGTTGAGAAACAAAAGCTGGGAGAGTCTCTGATTGAGTACATCTTGAGGTGGAGAAACCTCTCGATGAAGTGTGAACCCCAGTTGCAAGAGCAACATGCGGTGGAGATCCTTCATAAGAATATCCATGGCCCTGTTGCTTTCCTCCTGAAG
>NW_021539036.1:0-341 GCF_001605985.2 Dendrobium catenatum | reverse complement strand
AGTTTTTGGAGGTGACTTCCGACAAATATTACCAGTTATGAGACGTGCATCAAGATCAGAAACTATTAGCTACAGCATGGTTAAGTCATACTTATGGGAAGATATTAAAGTTTTCAAGCTAAAAGAAAATATGCGGGCTAGAACAAATCATTTGTTCAATGAATTTATTCTTAGAATTGACAATGGAGATGAAGATGAAATCGAAGATGGATTGGTTCATATTCCAAATGAAATGATGATAGAATATTCAAATAATGAAGCTTCAGAACATTCATTAATATGTACTAGATTTCCTTCCCTATGTGAAAATTTTTCATCATCAGAATACATTATGGAAAGGT
>NW_021539035.1:0-218 GCF_001605985.2 Dendrobium catenatum | reverse complement strand
AGGGGCTGAAATGAGTCCAGAAAAATACAGTTTATTGTTCAATAGGTCTGGAATAATGGTCTGGAAGTGACTAGAGGCTTTGGTGAAGGCTCTAAGATCAGAATCTTCTATGTGACAGGTCCAGTGGCAAAGGCTGTAAATAGTTGAAGGTTTTATGACCTTTAGATTTTGATTTAGTTTATGGGGTTAGAGACCTCAGAATGGGCTCAAATTTGGAG
>NW_021539034.1:0-230 GCF_001605985.2 Dendrobium catenatum | reverse complement strand
TCATCCAAACATTCTTTTCATCTTTAGAGGCTAACACCAAATGGAGGAAATCCAAATGAGCAGGGATCGATCAAAGAAACTACAAAAAGATACTAAAGACCTTCCAACTCAAAGCTCCCTAAAGTCCCAAACCCCAAATTTCATTCTTTAGAAACTAACGTGATTCAATAAGAAATCAATTCATGCACTAACTATCAGCTTGCTCTAAGAAAAACTACTAAGGGACTTTA
>NW_021539033.1:0-1509 GCF_001605985.2 Dendrobium catenatum | reverse complement strand
GTTAAACAAAAAGCATTATGAATTAATTGAAGAGCATTAGTCACTAAAAGTCACACACACCTAACTTGAATCTGATTTTAAGAAATCTAAAGAGATAAGGAAAAACCTGAGGATTGATAATGATGTCTTAAAAAGTACCAACTTGAGAATTGCAGATGAATTGGATACACATAAGAAAAAATGGATGACACCAATACTTAATTAAAAGCCAAAACCTAGGAAGAGGTATTATAACTTAGATCATTTAAGGAACTATTTTCCAGGTGTTAGATGCTTTTCATGTGGCATGTTTGGACATATCTCACACACTTGCACTGTTCACCATAGTATACATTGGGTGTGGAGACCCAAGGTGCCTGATTCACAGCATACTATACATGCATTGCATTCTACTTTTCATAAGAAGGAACGCAAACCTGCTTGGGTTCCTAAATCTGATATTTGATGATTTTGTAGGTGGGCTCTCACAAAAGACCTTGTGGGAGTATGTGGTACTTTGACAGCGGATGCTCTCGACATAAGACTAGTGATACCAATCAAATTGTTTTGCTGGAGTTCAAGACTGGAGGCAAGGTTACTCTTGGAGACAACACCACCAAGAAGGTGGTAGGCTCTGGTATAATTGGTAATTCCAAGAACCTTATAATTGAAAATGTTTTGCATGTAGATGGATTAAAATGCAACCTGCTCAGCATCAGTCAACTTTGTGACAAAGGCTTCATCGTGCAATTTTTTGCAAATTCATGCATTGTAAGTTTAAGTAACAATACTATTTTGTAGGGAAAAATGATCAACAACGTCTAAATGCTTTATTTAAATAACATTGAATGCGCTGCTTCATTTTTTTTAAAAAAATAGTTGTTGATGATTCATGGTTGTGCCATCGGAGATTATGTCATGCAAGTATGAAAACCCTTAGGAAAGTGACCCAAAAAGACCTAGTTATAGGTGTCCCAAAACTCAAGTTTTCAAAAGACCACCTTTGTGATGCCTTCCAACTAGGAAAGCATGTCCACTCCACCTTTCACCCCATTAAGGACATTAACACCTCTAGACCTTTAGAAGTCCTTCACATGGATATGTTTGGACCCATTAGCACTTCCAGCTTGGGAGGAAAAGTTTATGATTTGGTAATTATTGATGAATACTCGAGGTTCACTTGGACTAGATTTCTTTCACATAAACATGATTTCTTCAGAAAAAGCTATGTTGTGAGATCTTGACCATCCATAGTGATCATGGGGGAGAGTTTGAGAATGAAAGCTTTGGAGATTTTTGTGAGGACAAGGGGATATTTCACAACTTCTCAGCTCCTAGGACCCCTTAGCATAACGGGGTAGCTGAATGGAAGAATCGGACTTTGGTGGAAGTAGCTAGAGCTATGCTTGCTGAGTATTCACTTTCAAAATATTTTTGGGCTGAAGCGGTTAACACAGCTTGTTATGTGTTGAATAGGGTGAATGTTAGAGTCAGACTAGATAAGACACCCTATGAGATCCTTAAGGGTAG
>NW_021539032.1:0-302 GCF_001605985.2 Dendrobium catenatum | reverse complement strand
GGATCCCTGAGAGGAGGCAACCCATGGCTGCTAATCAAATTCCTTGGACACTACGGTCAATGATTGCTAGTGTTGGTAGACTGAAATCTATGGTATACCCGGGACGACGGAACCATGGGATCTTAATCGGGTTTACCTCCATTTCCCCTACTATTGAGACTAAAATTAACTAAAATTTATTTCATCCTTAATCGAGAGTTCTCTCTTACGTTGTAAGAGCGGTAATTAACTATGGGCGCTTGCGCTCGTAGGAAGTAAGAACCCGAGATCTATAAACCCTGACACTACCCTCAGGGGAAATA
>NW_021539031.1:0-240 GCF_001605985.2 Dendrobium catenatum | reverse complement strand
TACATTTCCGCATTTTAATTTTAGTCTTAAAAACTCTCTGGTTGAAAAACTTTTTCTACAAAAACTTAAAAGAAACATTTTTATTTCGGTTCAACATAATTTTAAAAAGAGGGTTTAAAATTTTTCAAAACTACCAATTCACCCCCCCCTCTTGGTATACTTGGGACATTAACTTAGGCTTAACAACCTAATTACTAGACTCAACAAGTGGTATCAAAGCATCATTTCAAAATCATAAGT
>NW_021539030.1:0-225 GCF_001605985.2 Dendrobium catenatum | reverse complement strand
TTTATCTATAAGCTTGCAAACAGTTTTGGGTATGATGACTCCTCTAATCCAGTAAGCAAGAGTGTTTGCAATTGAAAATTTTAAGAATTGTATCCTACCTGCAAAAGACAAAAACCGGTTTTTCCAGCCAGCAAGTAGAGTAGTAAGTTTACTCAGTAGTGGCAGGAAGTAAGTAGAGTAGTAAGTTTACTATAATTTTGTTGAAATCACACTACTGATAATTCT
>NW_021539029.1:0-1066 GCF_001605985.2 Dendrobium catenatum | reverse complement strand
ACAGTATGATAGACAATCAATATTCTGACCGGTCGTTTTGGGAAAAGGCAGTCAAATCGTACAGTACGATCAGGCGAATTTCGATCGTCCCGAGGCCCTCAGTACGTCTTTTGACCAAAAGTTTCGTACAGTACGAACATGTGTATCGTACCGTACGATCCATAATAAATATCGTACCAAACACTTTAACTCATATTTATTCCGTGTTCTGATGTGTATCGTACCGTACGAAAGGTATGTATCGTACAGTACGATACTCAATAATGTCGTACCAACCTAATTTAATTCATGAAATCCTGAATTTCAGCAAGATCTTTGTCTCCCAAAGATCCACCTGGTTTGGGTTAGAAGATCTTCCTCTGAGAAGAAGGAATGAAGGGTGTCGTCTTTCCACCTTGCAGACAAGGTGGATCTTTGGGAGGGGAGTATTGTTAGACTGGTCCACTGAACCGGTCCAGCCGGGACCGGTTCACGGGCCAAAATCGCGAAACAGGCGGAGATCTCCGCCTCCTGCGGAGATCGCCCGACCAGCCCATTAGAGCATTTTAGGAAGCGTTTTTTAGCTTTTTGACAGGGAAATTTGAATGTAGGGGCTGTTTAGGGATTTCCTTTTGATTTGTATGCATTAAATAATTGTTTTTCCTAGGGTTTGGGCATCTTGAATTTGAGTTTTCTCTTTGAGATCTAGGGTTTGCTAGGCTCTTGGCTTTGCCGGAGATCGTGGAGAGTTGTTCTTCCTCTCGAATTGAAGAACATATTGTATCTTTGTTGTTTTCTTTGAATTCTAGTGAAATAGAAGTAATATCTTGTGTTTTTCTCCTATTTTCCCCTATTTCCTGCTGCATTTTCACCGAATTCCTGCGGTTTACTGCTGTGGACAGCAGTTGGCTGCTGTATATTTACTTGTTTGGGTTAGAAATACTTGAGAACTCAAGTATTTCTTATCAAATTGGTATCAGAGCATCATTTTTTGGGACCTTAGGCGGCTAAAATCCTAATTTTTCAGCGAGCTTTTGGCTTTCAGAAGTAATATTTTTGAGATCCGTTGGGAAGAAAGATGGCCGGA
>NW_021539028.1:0-209 GCF_001605985.2 Dendrobium catenatum | reverse complement strand
TCCCGAACTTATGTTGGGTAAATGCTCCTAACTAATGTAATTAAATTTTAATTAAATTGATTTCTAATGCAATACATGCTAGTTGAAATGTCAGCTCATGTATGCTATATAATTTTAAAAAACAGGCTTATAAAAAATAAATTTTTTTAAAGACTGGATCTCCTTAGGTCCAGCACTTCATCCTCATAGGCCAGATTATCCGGACTCTA
>NW_021539027.1:0-273 GCF_001605985.2 Dendrobium catenatum | reverse complement strand
AGCGAGTTAGCTAACCGTATAGAGCAGTGATAGTTCGCCCTCAAAGCCATTATTTTGATTTTTTGAGCGTAATAAATAGCAGGTTTTATTCAAGAAATGAATATATATTCTTCTTATTGATGGCTCCAACTTTTTTTTTTGGTAAAATAAAAGTAAAATTTTATTTTATAAGCCTTCTCAGACAGAAATTGTTTGAGAATTAAAAAAAAAAAAAAATAATGTTGAGGTTTTATTTGGTGTAATTTAAAAGTTTATTTGTGATAATTTTCTTAT
>NW_021539026.1:0-276 GCF_001605985.2 Dendrobium catenatum | reverse complement strand
AAATTGAGAATTAATTTTTTGGAAGATTGTGCCATGCATGTTAGAAGGCAAATCGGACCGCGTTTGGGGCTCGAAGAGCGGCTCGAGCTCGAGCTCGGTTACAGTGGAACGAGTCGAGCTTGAGCTCGATTTTTGAGCTCGACTCGAGCTCGAGCTCGGTATTTAACAATTCAGCTTGACTCGGCTCGTTTGCACCACTATTTCAAACCTCCTCCACCACTCGACTACAATCCTTTCGACTTCCATCACCTGCCAACAAGAATCCCTCTGACCACT
>NW_021539025.1:0-791 GCF_001605985.2 Dendrobium catenatum | reverse complement strand
AATATATCAGACAACAAAATCAAATAATTATAGTCAAAGTTCAACATTAACATCAACATCTATGCTTAAAACACTAAGAACTACGGGATTTTTAGATACATATTTTATCCCAAACCCTGATGATGTGGCAAACAGAGACAATGTAAATTAGGCAAAGATATGGAAGCAGCTAAAAAAATTATAGTAAGGGCAACTTAAATATTTTATTGATGGATATATAATGTTGAAATTCATTCAATATTGTTAAGTGTGATAACTTCCCTGCTGTAAAAATGAGGAATTTGGACAATTTTGGTCCTAGGATGAGACCTCCTAACTATCATGTGGTGCGGGTCCTTTACTTGAAAAAGGAGGTTGGCTACACATAAGAACCACTGAAATGCCATAAAGGCAATTGTATAAGGTATGGTTTCTCACATATGGTAGATGAGAGGACATTCCGCACTAGGAAAAGTAAAGTTAATTTTTTGATAAACTATCCAAGAGGAACAACATTCATAGAATTAATTGATGTTGGTTTTTTCTTAAAAAATGCAATGAAGATGTTTGAATTGTTGAGTAAATTATTGAGGACATTTGATAAGACTAGAGAGGTAGTTGAAGGTAAACTTAAATTATGGAGGTCAACCTTAGAGTCTAAAGGCATTCGTTTGAGTAGATCTAAAACTAAAAAATATGGAGTGTAATTTTAGTGTTATTTTAGGCGATCAAGTCATTAATAAGAGCACATTTTAGATATCTTGGGTATATTGTTCAGAGTGATGGTGAAATAGATAAGGATATTATTAGTA
>NW_021539024.1:0-292 GCF_001605985.2 Dendrobium catenatum | reverse complement strand
TGGCCGCACGACCTCCCGAACCAGACGATGAAAGCCTCCTATCACCTCCTTTTCCATCCTTAACACCCACAGCATTCCCCCCCGTCGCATTCTTCACACCATCTCTCCGACCAGAACCACCTCCAGTCTTCTTCCCTCCTCGAAACTCCTTTCCTCCACCGCTCCTCGTCGAAGGGTAACGAGGGGGTGACCTAAAGTCACCGCCACCATAATCCACAAAAGAGCACCGTCCAACTACGGCGACAAGATCCCCGATCCAAGAGAGATTCCCCTCCGATCAGCGTTGCACAAA
>NW_021539023.1:0-250 GCF_001605985.2 Dendrobium catenatum | reverse complement strand
TAGTTCTAACACCCTCACTCGGTTCACCTATAATCAAATCTATTGGGAGGTTTTTAGAAAATCTCAAATCTCTAGGCAAAGGGTTTTCTCTTTCCAAATTCTCTTCCACATTTTCTTCCAAATTTATTCTATCAATCTTTTGGGAGTTTTCCTCAATCTCATCTTCAACAACATTTGGCTCTTCCAAATTTCCAGATTCATCAAATACAACATGTGTGATTTCTTCAATGACCAAAGTTCTTTTGTTGAA
>NW_021539022.1:0-298 GCF_001605985.2 Dendrobium catenatum | reverse complement strand
GAAAAATGTAATACATTTATATTATGTTGTGAAACATTCAATTTTGGTTTCCAAACCCAATGTGTGGTGCAAGTGTGTGCTATATGTCCTAACATGCCACATAAAAAACATTTAACACCCAAAAAAGGATTTCTTAATCGGTTCGGGTTATAATGCTTCTTCATAGGTTTAGGCTTGAAATTAAGTATTGATGTATTCCAACTTCTCTCAAGTGTATTCAATTTTGCTTTAAGCCTCAAGTTAGCATTTTTTAAATCAACATCCAAACAGTGCTTTTTATGCTCATATTCTTTAGTAG
>NW_021539021.1:0-506 GCF_001605985.2 Dendrobium catenatum | reverse complement strand
GTGTTCGATGTGCATAATCTTATTCTAATTTTGTAAATTTGTTATTATAACGTTCTAAAAAGATTTAGTTCTAAATCTTAATTTTTTTTTGGGAAAAATTGGGGGCATAGCCCGTATCATAGTAAAATAAAAACAAAGTTTATACACTAACTCTATAACCATTTATAAGTATCTGTAAAGAGAGCTGTGACAAAATTGACAAAAAATATGAGAGATTGGTCACAAGCAAAAGGATCAAAAAAGAAGCCTGAGGGGGACGCAGTAAACGAGGATCCGATCAAGAAGAACTAGATCGATATCATGAAAGCATCAGTAAATAGACCATCACTTAGAGCAACAAGAATAGGGGACCCTAGTTGATAGAGGACCAACCAAAGAAAGTTTCTGCAGGGTGCTGAAACAACCAAGTCAAATGCAGAGGGAAGAAAGGAACAACGACCATCCAAGGGGAGAGCCCCGCCCAGGTCGGGTCCACTCATCATTGTCCCAAAATAGAGCTAAAGTAG
>NW_021539020.1:0-674 GCF_001605985.2 Dendrobium catenatum | reverse complement strand
AGAGAGAGAGAGAGAGCATGCTCAAAATAAAATTTCAAACTCAAAATTAACTGATTATAAATCGGAAATCACATTTCCATTCTGCTCATAAGCTATAGTTATATTTCAATTCTTCTAATAACCATTTCTCTTATATAATTTTATCACACTTTAGGATCTATATTGGAAGAATTACATATGTCTTTTATTTTAACCATTTAACTAGATCTCACTAATAAACAACTAGAAAAAAATAAAAGTCTGGAGCCTTATATCATAGAATCATTACTATTACTTGATAATATTGTTCGCTCCAAAAAAATCATTTATAAGGGATAGCAGTGAACCTCGGCCTTATAAACTTATGGGTTCCCTTTAATTTTTCCAGAGGTATATTGAGTTTAATATTTAACTAGATTTTCCTCAAGAGTAGTATCAGGGTTTATTTAGATTTGAGTTCTACTTCCTATGAGTGTAAACCCTCATAATTAATTACCCCTCCTAACGCATTAGAAGAGCACTCTCGATTAAGGATGAAATATACTTAGCTTCATGCAAGGAGTATGAGAATGTGCAATAAATATTTAAATTTAGTTATAGGGGGATGAAGGTACACCCGATCAAGATCCTATGATTTTATCATCCTAAGCATATCATTGGTTCAGTCTACCAATACTAAGCACCATTGATTGAAG
>NW_021539019.1:0-209 GCF_001605985.2 Dendrobium catenatum | reverse complement strand
TTTATTAGCTTATTAATCATAAATTTTAGTTTAATTAATAAAAAAATAAGAAAATTATATTAATAAAAAAATAAAGTTTAAGGAAAAATATTAATAGGTCTTTTTCGGATCAAAATCGGGATGACTGGCAACCTAAAGCAGACACATTTAATAAACGAGTCAACCCTTAGGTTTTATTTGAGTTAGATTGACAGGCTGGGTTAATTATT
>NW_021539018.1:0-291 GCF_001605985.2 Dendrobium catenatum | reverse complement strand
AAACTCATAATAAAATTCAACCAATAAAACTCAGGAACAAGGGAACATATGCTCACAACTTAGATCACTTTGTAATGACATTTTAAACTTTAGTTACCAATAATAGTTTCTCAAATTATTTAATAGTTAATGATTGTGTGTAAAGATTATATAAAATGTTTTTTCATAAATAAAATCTAAAGCTTTCCACTACCATAAGTTGAAAAAAAGAAGGATTGATGCTTGGATGAATGTCAAAGATTACATGGTATTTACATGGGCGGATCCACCCTAGTCTTAGGGTGGGCAAAT
>NW_021539017.1:0-2212 GCF_001605985.2 Dendrobium catenatum | reverse complement strand
CGTTCTTAGATTATTTAGAAGCTATACGGTTGTAATATTATAGATTCTTAAGTTGAGATAAATCAAATTTTACCACCAATTGAGATATGATTGTTGATTTAGATTCTTTTTCAAATCTATTTAGCTTGGTTGGGAAGCGCTTTGATGGCTCTATATTGTAATTCATGATATTGTGATTGATTGAGATTGTATCAGAAAGGTTTTTTTTTTCTTTCACCTTAATTTTGTTCACTCTCAAATCTTTGTTGCACCGATACGGAGTGACACGAATACGACAAGATACGAATCTATGGGACAACGTCAAGTCTTTAAAATATAGGATACGGATACGGCCGCGGATACGACACTATATATATATAAATTTACTAACATAAGTTAGAACGCATAATCAAATGCAATATTTGAAATGACAAAAAAAATTTGAAACAATATATTTGTAGCATTGTATCTTTAAATATTAAAATAAAAGTAGGTCCATTAATGATTTAAATGTC
This sequence comes from Dendrobium catenatum, assembly GCF_001605985.2. NCBI lineage: Eukaryota > Viridiplantae > Streptophyta > Magnoliopsida > Asparagales > Orchidaceae > Dendrobium > Dendrobium catenatum. Next base: position 1,718 of record NW_021539017.1, on the reverse strand, counting down.
TAGTACAACAACAAAAACAAAAAATGTAAATTGTCCAGCACATTAAGATTTCAACTATTCAATAGAAGGAATGATGAGGATTAACTTCTTTTCAGTGAGTTTGTCCTTTGAATTTTTATACGCATTTTAAGATAATATCATAGCTTCCAATTCAAAGCTTTCATCAAGTATTACTAATATTCACATATCCTCAAGAGATTCAAATCCATCTCCAAGCAACACCCCACATTCTGTTGTCCTCCTTCCAATAAAGTTGAGTTTCCTTGAAAGAAGCACGAAGGTTTGCATGCACAATAAACTAAATCTTTAGCATGTTGTGGAATCAATTTTATTTCATCTTCAATTGATTGCGATTGAATGAGTATGTGCTCCAATTTTTTTTCATAACAAGATGAGAATGAACTTGGCCAACAATTTTATGGGCGATTGTTTGAGTATAGGTGTTGAAGCTCCATAGTATAATCAAACATAATTTATTGGATCAATTCTCCACCTATCACGCAATGACACTTGTTCACTCAAAGTCCTCTAAATAATCAAAAAAATAGAAAAGCTCAATATGACGAACTTGAAATTTCATCTTGAACCTCATTTAAATTAAAAAAAAGCTTAAGCGTCCATCCATGAAAAATCATTTCAAATAAAAATTAGCAGTTATCAGCCGCCTTTCTGCTAATAGATCCATCCACTTACCACCCTCTAATCATAAGTCATAACTACACGCATTTAAATAAGACAAACAAAGAAACCTTCGCAGATTAACAAAATCTAATTAATCATAACTAATTAATGATTAGGAAGCAAGTGTTACATAATTATTGCAGAATAATTCCCGGCATGTTATTTAATTAGGTACCAAATGGATAAAATAGAAAAGGCAAAGAAATATATATAAGGGCAATCATCATCAAGCAGGTCAATGAGACTTGCAGGCGGATCGAAGGGCCTGTATGTGGCCAGTTCCAGTCCCTCTCCTGCCACAAGGTCCACAAACGACGACCAACAACCTACAATAGATTGAGACCTGATCGATCATCTCTCCTCTGCTCAATTTTTAAATTGGTGAAGGTGGCAATTGCTGCATGAATCAGTCCAAGAAAGGAAGGAGCGATCAAGATCATCACCTGCTCCAAGGAGCTTTTTAATTCTCTTTTTTTAACACCATATTAGGGTTTTTAAAAAGCTTGGGTTAGATTCTCGCTTATGTTATAATAATTCTTGCTTGGCGGATTTTAGGGGTCGGCAAAATAAATTTGATTGGAAAAAGTTGTGAGAGGATATTCTGATGTAAAATGTATTATAATGAGCTTCAAATATCTTGAATTTGTATTGTGATTAATATTTTATGTAGTATTTTGAATTATGCTAATCTCAATGTAGATTCAAGGGCAATTGCCTCATGATTATTTAGGTAATTTGTCCCCTTCCATCTATTTTTTAGCCTTTAGAGAACTGCCCCCTTGCATCCCAGATATATATCTATGAAGAGTACGACGATCAAGGATATAAATAAATATCAAATTAACTTCTTATTTAGAGGCATTAGTTAATTTTGAGAGTTAAAAGATAGTTTTAGCGATCATTTTCTTTTTGCCTTTAAGTTTTTTATAAGTCAAATTCGAGGTAGCACCAACAATTACTTATAAGTTTGCCGGCCACCTCTAAAAATTAAGGTAGGTTCCGCCCCTGCCATATTTATCCTAATGTATATTGAATCA
>NW_021539016.1:0-313 GCF_001605985.2 Dendrobium catenatum | reverse complement strand
CTTACAAAAATCTTCAAATTTTTCATTCTCAAATTCTTCTCCATGATCACTTTGTGTAGACATAATTTCACATCCTAGCTTTCATTGAATCCAAGTCAAAAAGTTTCTAAATTCCTGAAATGATCCAATTTTATGAAATAAAAATCTAACTCATGTGAATCTAGAGTAATCATCCACAATCACAAGTCCAAATACCTTACCTCCTAGACTTAAAGTTTCAACTGGTCCAAAAAGATTCATATGCAAAATCTTTAATGGTTTACTAGTTCTAAGATTCTTATTGGACTGAAAAGAGGACTTCACCTGTTTTCCT
>NW_021539015.1:0-213 GCF_001605985.2 Dendrobium catenatum | reverse complement strand
ATTGAGAAAATTTTTCTAAGTCCTGATCGTCTAGGCGAATTTCTCAATTCATCCTGGGATGATCTGCTCTGGATTCTCACTTTGTGTTGAATAGTCCAGATGATTCACCCTGTTCGTGCTAGGACAAAATGTTCTCTGGAAAATTTTTGTCCAGACGAACTTCTATTTGTCCCGGGATGAAATTTTCTCTAAAAAATTTTCATCCAGACAAAA
>NW_021539014.1:0-1273 GCF_001605985.2 Dendrobium catenatum | reverse complement strand
AATAACATGCTCTTGTAAAATCATTTCAATTGGGATTGCCCTCTTTTTTTTTTTCTGTTTCAAGTTTTCAACATTAAAAATTGGATGTCCCTTGCAATCCTCTTTTATTCATGTTTGTGTGTGATAGATCTGCATACGAAACTAGAATATAAAATTCTCTTAATCACCATAAATCTTCTAGCATGCAACAAAAATAATTAATAGACTTGCACATTAATGAGATATGACTATTGTGATGTTTATATGAAATGTCTTAAAATATGATGATTTTCATTTGGTAATGAGCTTTGGATGCTTATGAATAGTGTCCATCAGACATCGCTCTTTGTAAAGTGACAAAAAGTAGTTGATAACGAATATTACAAGTCAGATAGTTAGAGGGGGGCTTTCAACATGGAATGTTGGAAGTCCTTATGTAGGCAAGACTTAAAAATCATTGGGTCTAACTCATATTACCATACTGAAAGGGGGTCAAAGTTGATGCAATTATATGAGGAAGTGATCTTGGGAAGTTTCATACTATACAATGCTTATTACTCCATAGCCCTAAACTTAAAGGATTAACAATTACATTGGTTCAAGTTTTATTCAATTTCAAATCTAACCCTTCACAAACTAATCAATTTCAAACATACTCATTCAAATACCAGATAAGTTCGAATCTATCTATTTGAACTTTAATCGAACCAAACTTTTTCTTAGGTAAGTTTTGATAATCTATTGGTGGCTTAAATTTATGAAAGAAGGCAATATGTAGTTCAAATTATAAACCATAATTGATAAAGTTCATAGCTTTTAACTAACACTATAGAAAACAAGATGATCATTGAAATTTTGGCTGATTTCAAGCAAGGGATTTTTTTTGGAAAATTTCATTATAATTCTTACTCAAACTAACCCACCCCATTTCCTAAATTTTCTTTTTATTAGTACCATAACAATCTCTATCATTAGACCCCATAAGCCTAGTAATGTTATTAATATTTTAAAGATTACAAATATTGTTGGTTGTGATGACAAGCTCATGAATTTGTGGGTGCAAACCTACTTATTTTAAGCTAACATTGTAGGTATATAAAAAGATGAAGTTTAAATAATACTACATATACACATTTGATGAGAATCACATAAACAATTTTAGCCTAAATTAGAGAAAGGAAGTTGCCAAAGAGAAAAAGATCGCTACAAAGTACTAAAATTGCCATTTTAGTCTTCATATATTATGTCCGATATATGATTTATGAAACAAACTAGCACATACAAGATAAAACAA
>NW_021539013.1:0-234 GCF_001605985.2 Dendrobium catenatum | reverse complement strand
TTGATGACAAGACCAGCGTTGACAGGTCATCTGGCCAAGTGGGCAGTATTGTTATTGCAGTTTGAAATCTTATACATGTCAGAGAAGGCGATGAAAGGACAGGCCTTAGCAGATTTCCTCGCAGCACACCCAATCCCGGCCGATTCTCCACTAAATGATGATTTGCCCGAAGAGCAGATAATGCAAGTCGATGAGACTGAAAGGCTACCATTCTGGGAAATGTACTTCGACGGG
>NW_021539012.1:0-598 GCF_001605985.2 Dendrobium catenatum | reverse complement strand
TGAGTATAAAGGATATTTGCCCCTCGATCCTAAGTCACCTTCTTCAAATCCCATACTAGTGGGTCATCAGAAAGAGAACCATAAAGTATATTACTTTATGGACTGATGCTATAAATACTATGAAATTATTCTTTTGTAATATATCTACTTTCACAATGGAGCTAAAATGGGATAAAAGTCTTTTAACTCCCTAAAATACATAACTCTCATTGCCAAAAAATAAAGTAACTCACCTTCTTTAAGAAATTAATATGATCCCCATAGTGAATCAACCAATTCATACCCAAAATAACATTTAATGAGGAACAAGGTCATAAAATAAAATTGAATTTTAACTTCTTATCAAAAATCTTGAATTCACAAAAATTAAATCTACAAGCTATCATACATCTTTAGTAAGTAAGGTAAAAAAAAAAGAAATATGTAGTGCAACTAAACCAAGTGTAGTAAACTAAAGAAATACACAAAAATAAGCAAATTGCTAGCTCCAAAATCAACTAAAACATGATATAGATGCTCATAAATATAAATTGTACCTATTTTAACATTAAGGGAATTTCAAGCATCCTGTGGAGTCAAACTATTCACCCGTGGTAGA
>NW_021539011.1:0-309 GCF_001605985.2 Dendrobium catenatum | reverse complement strand
TTTCCCCTGTTCTGATTGGTTCGGTTGGAGGTTTTGGAGGTTGTTTGGCTGCCTCTTTTCAACTATAAATAAGGGTTGTTTGTTGATAAAAAAAGGGAGATGATGGATTGATTTTTTGACAGCAAAACCTGCGGGTTTCTTCTTGGAAAAGCTTACGAGGTTGTTCCTTTTCTCTTCCTCTTGGGAAAGCTTGCGAGCTTGTCCTTTTTTCGATTTCGTCTTGGGCTTCTTACCTCTTTCTTCTCTCCGCAAGTGACCACCTCATTTGTATCTTTCTTCTCGATAAATGAAAAAAAGAGAGATGTAATG
>NW_021539010.1:0-454 GCF_001605985.2 Dendrobium catenatum | reverse complement strand
GTTAATTATAAATTGATTAAGGATTAAGTGTTTTTTTTTTAATAAATTTTAAGAATTAGATTAAGATTAGTTGGTTGATTATTAGTAGATTAAGGAAAATCAAAATCTAGGAAAACGTGTCACTAAGTTTTTTTTTGTTTTAAAGTCTCTATCCTATAGGGAACATGCATCCTAAGTCTATGTTTTCTAGGACTCGGTCCTTAATTTTTGTCCTTAGATGTCGCTAAAGTTGTAGGGCTAAGAGTGATGTTATTTTCTAGTCCTTAGGACTCTCGTACACATGTCACTAAGTTTAGAGATTTATACATGAAAATATCATAGTAAGTAACAAAACAGTAGGAAGACAATAACTAATGAGAAGGAACGACTAAACACGATAAAAAGAACAGGATAGAAATCAGAAAGAAAAGAAATATATGCATTGTTGTTTTAGACACACTTCTTTGAAGCCAAG
>NW_021539009.1:0-587 GCF_001605985.2 Dendrobium catenatum | reverse complement strand
TGTACCGTAGCTTGTATACACATAGGTACACAAAGGGTATGTCAAATCAATGAAATTTCCAAATACCCTCATGGGCCACGGCGAGCTTGTTATTGGTACACACGTGCCTAGGGATGCTGCGCGGGTCGATAAGTGAATTCAAGTTCAGACCCGATCATTCTATACGGATATATAGGAGTCAACAGGGTTCGAACCGTTAAACAAATACACGGTTGTGGCGATCATTGTATTTGTTTTAATACATTCATATTAAGCCTTCAAGGTCTTTCACAAAGAAAATTTACAAACAAAAGCATGAAGCCTACGAAATGCGATCCTCCTAATTAGATAAATAGGAGTAGACAGAGTTCGAATCATAAGATAAATATGCGGTCATGATATCGATCAGAATATTTATCTTATACATTCATATTAGGCTTTTAAGGTCTTTAACAAAAAAAATTCACAAACAAGGGCACAAAGCCTATGAAACTCGATCCCCTATCGGTAAGTTGATAGGGTTGACAAGGTTCAATTAAATGGAAATGACCCGAAACACCCCGATGATGGCTGTGTTGAACGCTAATCTTAACTGAAGGGGTTTACAA
>NW_021539008.1:0-205 GCF_001605985.2 Dendrobium catenatum | reverse complement strand
GTTTAACATAGAGGATCTAGTAGCCTTTGATGGACCTGATTTTAACCCTGAAAATCCACTACATCTTGAGCCTTGTGAGTCCATACCTTGTGAGATCCCCAGCCTGCCCCCACTTCCCAAAATTCCCCCATTACATAATACGGAGAAGATTGAAACCATACTCAGTGCTGAGATCATTTCCACCAGGAACGGCGGTCGCCAAAGA
>NW_021539007.1:0-787 GCF_001605985.2 Dendrobium catenatum | reverse complement strand
CCTATCAGCTAACTGTACTCCAAAACATGTCAACAGTATTTGCCTATTCCAGGTACCAGCCGTGGTAAGGAGATCTGCTACCATCATATCTTCAATAGCTCCAACATCACAAAATTAGGCCAAGCTGAAAGAGCCAAGTCCAAGATCCAGATATGGTTCAGAACCTCAATATTCCGCCCATTGCATATCTTCCAACGAACACAATTGCTAAGACAATTGGCTCCATCACATATAAGCTTCCATACACCTGAATCACCACGTTTGAACTCCACATTCAACGGCCATTTCCCATACTTCTGGATCATGCATCTCTGAAAGAGCTCTGTCAGTTTACTAATAAAATCCCAAGCAATCCGTGACCTGAGAGGTCCAATCTAATCCACACTCGCATGAAATCCAAGGCCCCCTTTCCTTCTTGGCTTGCTAATACATTCCCAGGAGGCATAATGTATACTTCGATGAGAAGCATCATAATCCCATAAGAAACATCTACAGATCTTCTCAATTTCATTCAGCACAGATTTAGGAACTAACATATGGGACACCATGTACATAGATGAGGGAAGCAAGACAGCATTGATCAAAGTCACTCTACCTGCCAAAGACAGATTTCTGACTCCCATAACAACGTTTTGGCACGAGCATGCTGCACCAAAACACCAAAGTTTTGCTTAACCAATCTTCTCACTGCTAACTTGATTCCAAGATAATCCATCTCTTCAACTTTCCTGCATCCAGTCATCTTGGCCTGCCAGGATCTAGTAGAAGAGGAAGTCCTTTTGCTAAA
>NW_021539006.1:0-203 GCF_001605985.2 Dendrobium catenatum | reverse complement strand
AATTATTTAATTTTAAAACTTATATTTAAATATATAGATATATATATGTATTTATATATTTTAAAATTTATTTTAAAATTATATACTTTTAAATCCTTAATATTTGAGATATCCATTGAGATTTTAAACATGGATTAAGCATGATTGAATAGAGTTTATGGGGAAAGTTGATTAATCAATGAATAATTACTTTGCTAATTATT
>NW_021539005.1:0-213 GCF_001605985.2 Dendrobium catenatum | reverse complement strand
CAATGAAACTCCGCACGTCCGTGGCCGAGCGTGGCGTAGGCCATTGCGTAATAGCGGCTACCTTTTGGGCGTCCATATGAACACCTCTGCACGAAATAATGAAGCCCAAAAAATGTACTGAACCTGTGGCAAACTCGCATTTAGGCAGATTAAGATATAATTTGTGAGTTTTCAAGATTTCAAAAATAGAGGTGAGATGTTGTAAGTGGTCTT
>NW_021539004.1:0-1636 GCF_001605985.2 Dendrobium catenatum | reverse complement strand
TGCGTATGGGTGGATTTACAAGGTGGAGCGATACTTCGCCGTCAATGGGCTGATGGAGGAGGAGAAGCTGACGACAGCCGGATTGTGCTTGGAAGGAAAAGCCCTCTCTTGGTATCAATGGAGAGATCAGATGAGGCCTATCAGGAACTGGAGGGAATTCAAGGACTGCATAATAGAACGTTTCCAAACCGATCGGGAAGGAGATTTCTATGAGCAGTTCTTTGCTTTGGCATAGGAGGGATCAATAGCAGACTACTGGGAGTAGTTTGAGCGCCTAGCCAGTAGGGTGGAGCGATTATCATTTACGGTATTGGAGAGGAACTTCATGAAGGGGTTTAAGGCAGAGATCCGAGAAGCATTGAAGGTTTTGATGCCTCATGACTTGGGGGAGGCCATGAAGTTGGCCCAGCTGGTGGAAAATCAAAAGAATCTAGAGAAGGGAGCTAGGAGCAACAGCTCAGGAGGCTCTTACAGGACGACGACCACTCTTCTAGCACCCAAGGGGCCTGCATCAGACAACATTAATGAGACCACCAGGGAGAAATCAGTAGGAGGGAGTGGGAAAATTTTCAAGAGGATGACAGAGAAGGAGATGTAGGAGAGGAGGGAAAAGGGGTTGTGTTTTAGATGCGAGAAGTATACGCCAGGACATCAGTGCAAGGATCAAACTCTTCAGGTTCTCTCCGTCTGTGATGAAGAGGAAATTGAAGAGGGAGGTGATGGGGAGTTAGAGGAAGAGAGGGAGGAGAAGTTGCATTTGGATCTGATCGAGGTTTTCCTGAATTCAGTAGTAGGGTTTACCTCGAATCATATGATGAAGGTGAAGGGGGAGATAGCAGGCATGGAGGTGGTTGTTTTGATTAACAGCGGGGCTACCCATAATTTCATTTCCACTCAGGTTGTCAATCAACTGGGAGTGAAATTGGTGGACACTAGTTGTTATGGGGTGATGATGGGTACATGGAAGGTGGAGAAAGGCCAGGGGATTTGTAGAGGAATGGTGTTGACCATCCAAGGGATTCATGTAAGGGAGGATTTGCTCCCACTAGAGTTATGAAGTACTGATGTCATCCTGGGAATGAAATGGTTGCAAACCTTGGGGAAACCAAGAACAATTGGGGAGCACTCACAATGGAATTAATGGTGGATGGAAGAAAGGTGGTTATAAGGGGAGATGAAGGGCTATCCAAAGTCATGGTATCACTTAAGACCATGGTTAGGAGCCTACAAGAGGTGGGGGAAGCTTATCGGGTGTGACTACACAAGCTGAATGTGAATCAGGATGGAGGAGGGAAGGGATGTTTTTCTTTCAGGGCAACCCCTACTTCAACATTTTGGTAAGGATTTTCTGTCACCTCAAGGATGGCCACCTCTACCGGAATACGAGCATATCTACACCTTGAGGACAAGGTGGATCTTCGGGAGGGGAGTATTGTTAGACCGGTTCAGCCAGTCCATGCAGGACCGGCCCAAATGCAAAACAGCGGAGAAACTCTGCCTGCCGGGATGCCGCGCGAGCTGCACGCCATGCGGGAGCCATTTTAGGAAGGTTTTTTTTTGTGTTTTGAGAGGGAAATTTGAATGTAGGTACTGTTTAGGGATTTCCTTTTGATTGGTATGCATTAAATACTTTGTT
>NW_021539003.1:0-270 GCF_001605985.2 Dendrobium catenatum | reverse complement strand
AATAGAAAAAAATTTGAGGATTGAAAATGAAGTTTTAAAAAGCACAAACTTGAAGGTTCAAAATGATTTAGAAGCATGTAAGAAATCTAGGATGACTTCTACTCTTAATCAATTGCCAAAACCTAGAGAGAGGCATTATAACTCAAATCACTTAAGAAATCCCTTTCCTGGAGTTAGATGTTTTTCTTGTGGCATGCTAGGACACATCTTACACACTTGCACAATTCACCACAGTACACATTGGGTGTGGAGACCTAAGGTGCATGATCC
>NW_021539002.1:0-1256 GCF_001605985.2 Dendrobium catenatum | reverse complement strand
ATTGGCACTGAGGTACTTTGGCCCTTATGAAGTGTTGGAGAGGATTGGAGCAGTGACATACAGATTGAAGTTACCCCCCTTAGCAACTATACATCCAGTGTTCCATGTGTCTCAGCTGAGGAGAGCCATTAGGGAGCATGCAGTGAGTGCAAAACTACCAGCCACTATGACAGAGGATTTAGAAGTGGTTTTAGAACCACTAGAGCTTGCAGGAGCCCGACCAGATAAAATGGGCAACAAAGAAGTGCTGATCAAATGGAGAGGCCTCCCTAATTTCGATGCTACATGGGAGCCTTTTGAAAGAGTGAAGGAGCAATTCCCTACTTTTCACCTTGAGGACAAGGTGAGTATTTGGGAGGGGAGTAATGTTATGCTTGAACCGGCCCAGGAGGGGCCGGCTGGACCCGGTCCGACCCGGGTCTACACCAGGCGGAGGTGAAATCAGGAAAGGGATGAGGGCGGACAAGGTGGGCCCCACTTGGGGCTGATTTGATTATGTGGGAGGGAAAATTTTGAATGCAAAGGGCTGTTTAGGTATTTTGTAGGAATCCTTTATTGTTAATTAGGAGGATTAGGAGGGAAAGGGGGTGATCTTGAATTTGGATGTAATTTGAGATCTAGGGTTTTCTTGCTTGGGCTCTTGGCGTTGTCGGAGATAGTTGGAGAGTTATTATTTCTCTCGAATCGAAGAATATTGTATCTTGCTTTTGTTTTGATCATCTACTAGTGGAATACAAGTCCATTGCTTGGTTTTCTCTCAGATTTTCCTACAGATTTCTCTATTTTCTACTGATTTCCTGCTGTTTAGGAAATCGCTGATTTCCTGCTGAAAACAGCAGATCTCTTGCTGTTTTCCACACCCGAATCGATAGGAATACTTGGATCTAAGTATTTCCTATCACTATGCCTTGTTGTGCCGACAATAAAAGTATCTGCCAGGGATGAGTTGGAGTATTTCAACTCAGACAATAGTGAACTTGTTTAATGCCCTATCGTGGAGATGGAAAAGTATTAGCTAGGGGTAAGCTGGGTTAAACAGTGCCCCTAAGATAAATGTATTAGAATATAGAAAATTTATAAGTTGGGATATAATAAGCTATAAAAAGGTTAACATTATGATTCCATGTGCATCACTTTCGATGTTAAGAAAAAAATATGATCCGGATTGATATCCAAATAATAAACATTGTTCATAATTTTCTTAGAATTTAAAATGAAAACTAGTGGCAATTTGCTTTTTTTTTTTTTCCTATTGA
>NW_021539001.1:0-241 GCF_001605985.2 Dendrobium catenatum | reverse complement strand
GCTATTGGAGGCTTCTAGCAATTATGGAGGGAGAAGTTAGGTCAAATATGAGGTCAACCAAGAGTGAATGCTCTGCTAAGGCTTTCGGCTAGAGCACTTGAAAGAAGGTCAAAGAGATCTAGGAGGCTATGGAGGGAGGCAATATTCATCCTAGAGTTCAATTTGTAAGAGTAAGGTTAATGGAGGTAAAATCGGGAAGAGGGGAGCTGCAAGAGGAGATAGGAGTTCATCTTAGAGAAAT
>NW_021539000.1:0-1035 GCF_001605985.2 Dendrobium catenatum | reverse complement strand
TTTACTATGAAATTTAATATTTTATATTTATTATTTCATATAAATATTTGAACTATGATTTCAACAAATTTATAATCGAACTGAACGTCTTAAAAATACGAACATAACGCACCAAATTCGACTTAATCCGAGCCCAAATGTGTCCAAATCAAAGACTCGAAGCACATTTGTAAGGTTCAAGCCATAATTTGGATTACCAAAAGACTCAAAGCACATAAATAAATAAAAAATTAAAATCACTTCTGAAGGTTTTTAAGAGAAGCTTTGAAGAAGTTAGGCATTTCAACGGTATTTTTCAAATTTCGTTTTCCGCGGTTTTCACGGGAAACGAATGGAGGCGGATGTTCGCCGGCTTCCAGCGGCCGGAGGTAAACATGATGATCGACGTCCTTCCGCAAAGTCTTCGGCTAGAGCTTTCACGTCATCTCCCCCGGCGTTTGGTGACAGGAATTCAAATTTGAATAACAAAAGCAAAGGTAGAGGTACAAGCTTGGTCATTAATGAAGGAGGTTATCTGGAGAAGAAGGAACCGGTAATATTTGGTAAAGGAAAGAATGTGATTTTATCAAACGAGATCAAGAAGAGTAAATCTCCATCTGATTTTATGTTTGGTAACGGGTATGAAGCTTCTCCTTCCAAATTACTCCCTATTGAGAAGATAATTCCTGATAATGGAAATTCAGTCCGGAATGAAGAGGACAAGGCGTTTTCTATGGGCAAAGGTGATTTAGTATGCAATGAAGTGAATGAAACTGCAACTCAGAAAGACGGAGTGGATAATGTGACTGGAGTCTTGGCTCCAGAGACTAGAAACAAAGTTCTGTACTGCGATCTACTGAAAGTTCGAGAAGTGGATTCAGCGGATTCGGGAAAAGATATTCAAGACGTTCATTACGTTCATTTTGTTGAACGAAATACTGATGCGGGACAAAACAATGCTTGGAAGAGAAGAGAAAATATATCAGTTGAAGATCTTCAACTCGACGATTATTTGTCTCAAGATGGGATGACTGTGAAATTGCATGAGAAGAATGA
>NW_021538999.1:0-415 GCF_001605985.2 Dendrobium catenatum | reverse complement strand
CCTCAACATTCTGGCAATGAAGGCCGATGATAGGAACATGTATTTTTTTTTTCATAATTTCGGCAATAAAAGCCGATAGAAGGACTAATATTTCTCCAAATTCTGGCAATGAAGGCCACAACCACAAACAGAGGGCACGGACAGTTTGGACTTACTCGACTCTCATTCGATGTCCTACGGCAATGAAGGCCGCTTGCACAAAATAGAGGGCAAGAGCTGTTTGGACCGCACGACTCCAACGGCAATGAAGGCCGCTTTCTCCTCTCTGCTATCTTTGATTCGTATATCCCAGGCGATTCTGACAATGAAGGCCGGTAAAAGAATCAATATTCTTCAAAGGTTCGGTAATTTTTTATAGTAATGAAGACTATCTTTTTTATTCTGGACAGCAATGAAGGCTTCCAAAAAATAAGAT
>NW_021538998.1:0-264 GCF_001605985.2 Dendrobium catenatum | reverse complement strand
GCACCCCAGCACAAGTTGCAGGTTAGCTAGCTAGCTTGCTTAGTTTTCTTCTGCTAATATTGATATTTTAAGGCAAAAAGTAAGGGAGGAAACGATAGTTGTTAATAATGGCTCGTCTATTTAGGCTTTTTACTTGCTTTTGTGTGCAGTTAGATGTCAATAATGTGTAATATATAGTATGTTAGGTGGCAATATTGCTTCCTTCTTCCAAAGCAAAAAAAGAGATCAAAAAAATCTAATGTGGAAAATTAAAATTTTTGTAAG
>NW_021538997.1:0-286 GCF_001605985.2 Dendrobium catenatum | reverse complement strand
GTAAAGCATTCAAATAGCAACTATCTTAACAATCTCTTCTTTTTTGATGATGGCAAAACAATTATTGTTTGTATGGTTTCAATTTAAACAAATCTCCTAAACTCCCCCTGAATTGATGAATATATGAAAATAAGGAGGCATTTTGAAGCAAAGAACAAAATTTTTGTTTTTCAAAAAATGTTTTTAACAAAATTACAAAGTTAAATACAAAACCAAAATGCAAACAAAATAATTAAAACAAAACAAAATATACAAACACAATAAAAACAAAATATACAAACACAAT
>NW_021538996.1:0-315 GCF_001605985.2 Dendrobium catenatum | reverse complement strand
ACGGGATGATCCACAATCGTACGGTATGATCCACGATCGTACGGGATGATCCACAATCGTACGGGATGATCCACTGCGTACAGAATTAAAAACCTACAATTTTTGGGCAGTTTTTCTTGTCTATGTATATATAGTCCAAATTAGACTGCCACCCAATCTTTTTGCTCATTGATCTTCATGTCTATTGAAAGAAGAGTCAAGGAGAGAGTTAGAGAGAGCATTCAAAGAAGGATTTCTACCATTGGAGAGTGAAGGCTTCGCTTGGTGTTCAAAGATAAGATTTCCTATTTGTGATTTGAGATTACTTCACTCTTT
>NW_021538995.1:0-339 GCF_001605985.2 Dendrobium catenatum | reverse complement strand
TCTCTTGCATTCTCTTGCTCTATCCCTTACTCGTTCTTGCTTTCTTTGTCTCTCTCTCTCTCTGTCTTGCTCTCTTTCTCTTGCTCTCTCTCTCTCTCACCCTCTCTCTATCTTTCTCTCTCTCCCTCTCTCTCTCTTGCGCTCTCTTGCTCTCCCTTGATCCTTGCACTCTCTTGCTCTCTCCCTTGCTCCTTCTTCCTCTTTATCTCTCTCTCTCTCCCTCACTCTCTTGCTCTTTTGCTCTATCTCTCTCTCCCTCTCTTGCTCTCTCTCTCTCTCCTCTCTCTCTCTCTCCTCTCTCACTCTCTCTCTCTCTTCATCTTTCTTGCTTTCTCTATA
>NW_021538994.1:0-245 GCF_001605985.2 Dendrobium catenatum | reverse complement strand
GTTTATGAAAAGCCATTTCATTTTGGACTCATTCATTTGTATATACTAAATTTTATTTCGTATGTATGAACCCAATATCGTATAGGACGAAACCATTTTCGTACGTATGAAAGCTCAATTTTTCTTTAAATAGAAGGGTTTAGAACTCTATTTTCATTCACTTTAAAAACCTTTCAAATCCTCTCAACTTTCCAAATCTGTCAAATGACAAGCTCAAGTAGAAGGACTAGGTGCTAAGGAACTAA
>NW_021538993.1:0-447 GCF_001605985.2 Dendrobium catenatum | reverse complement strand
CATACTTGCAGAAGGTTAACAAATTTTCCTTGAAAAAGCTCAAGTCATAGAAAACAACAAACTGGATAACATGGTAAAAAAACATCCATAGAGGCCTATATTCATTGAAAATTATGATGGCACACCAATAGTGGATAAACATGATAAAGATCATTGTTAAAATAAAAACTTCATATACAAATTCAGTAATATGACACAATTGAAAATTTATCAAATGTTATTCACATTAATGTACCATGTATAAGCCATCTGACACAAATTCATTTAAACACTTGGTCTAACCTGGTCGTTCCGTCCCTGTGATCCTTGATCTACAGTAGTTAGTTCTTGATGTGAAGAAAATTGCATATAGACATTCCTCCTCCTGCCAAGAATTTACTAAATCACTTTACCAACAACCAACTGTGGCACCACCACATTAGCATAATTATGCATTAAAAGAAAATA
>NW_021538992.1:0-455 GCF_001605985.2 Dendrobium catenatum | reverse complement strand
CAGTGGTCTGATATAGAGGGGAAATTATTCTGTGCGGGTGTTGAACGTTGTCTAGAGATCAATCAAAATGCATCACGTCACCTCTATTCTATACCGCGGCTCGGTACTGTGCTTGGTACTGCTGACATGGCGCATTCTGATTGGTCTCTAGGGGTGAATTATATTCGGTGTCCGCACGCAATAATTTCCCCTGATAGAGAGTGATGGTAAGGGTGGTCTGTTGGGGGAGGCTGCTGAGTGTCTTCTTGATGGCAGCAAGGTTGTGGTTCACACTTCACAGCTAAGACAAACAGGTCGGCGTTAGCGAGTGTGACTAACTGAGTTTACCTGACGTTCTCATGTAACTTGTTTCGATGGGAATTGGGTTATTTTTATATTTTTTTTGGTTCATCCAGCGTGCCTCTCCCAGCATTTGCTACAGCAAGCAGCTCGGCTGTTCAATGGGCTTCAATTGT
>NW_021538991.1:0-263 GCF_001605985.2 Dendrobium catenatum | reverse complement strand
TTACCTTTTGTAGGTACTTGATACCTAAAGGTGGATTCGTTGTTAATAGTAGTTCAGACGAGGATAGAGACTTCTGACGTCAGACTACTAGAAAACAACTTATTCCCCATCAAATATGTGTGGAATTAGAGTCGAGGATTCCCATTAAAAATCTTCTAACACTTCTTCCACTAGTGTTGGTTGTTCGCTACAGACTAGCGAACCCTTCTACCTCCTATAAATATTCCTCTATATTCGTATTCCTTGAAAGGATCCTTTTTACT
>NW_021538990.1:0-486 GCF_001605985.2 Dendrobium catenatum | reverse complement strand
CTATTCTTATGTTCAGCAGCCTTTTTATTCCAAATTGAAGAAACGTATGTGCACAGAGAAGAAAGCGGAAAGGGAAACAGGGAAGAAAGTAAAACAAGAAATATTATTCATGTCCTTCTCTGTTACAGTAAGTCTCTATATATAGACTTTAGTTTATAGCTAGACCCAATCAGTGACTGCCAACTCATTTAACGCATACAAGGAAATATTTTAATTAATTATTACAATACTTATACAAATTTATTTGAGTTAACAAGTATATACTATATAACAAAATATTGTTTTTTCTAGTAAATGCATTTCTTTCTCTTCCTTATTGCCCAAGCTTTATTTATTCAAACAATTGACATTTAATTAAGCATTATCACATTTATCTATGTGCAGAATTGTTTCAATTCCTCAATTTTATATTTTCTTTTTAGTACAAGCTTGAGCATTAATGATGTTCGAATTCGGCGATCTTGGGCTCGTTGGATTCGTCTCGTC
>NW_021538989.1:0-228 GCF_001605985.2 Dendrobium catenatum | reverse complement strand
TTTTTGATTTATTTTATTTCTATTTTTTACAATAATTAGTAATTTTAAGTATTAAAAATATATTATATTTATTTTATTTCACATTTAAAATACAAATATATTCTTGTTGCGTCCAAGAGTATTCGCGGCGATAGAGAAATATAAAGTTTATCGTCTTAGCATTGTACGAAATTCAACATGCAATCAGATAAGAGAAAGGGTCTAGCATTTATGAGACACCAAAATTTT
>NW_021538988.1:0-222 GCF_001605985.2 Dendrobium catenatum | reverse complement strand
GTGAAGCTTATAAAAATAATTTTGCTAAAAAAAAAAATAGTAGGTTGATTTCTTTTAAAAAGAAATTTATCTCTATCTTCCTTAAATTGTAAGTAAAACTTCATTGTGGTTGACTCCTCTAAACACTTAAAGAATAAGGCCTATGGTTTTTAATGCTAAAATGAAAAGTCCTCCTACGGCAGCCAATTCATTAAATTTTAAATCTTAAATCCGTCTTTAGGT
>NW_021538987.1:0-229 GCF_001605985.2 Dendrobium catenatum | reverse complement strand
TCCTGCCAAGTAGCTTGGGGGATAAATGTCGGAACCTGGATTTGAATTTGAAACCAAATTTAAAGTTGAATCTGGAATTGAAATCAATCTTGAATTCAAGGTGGAAGTTAAGTTCGGACTAGAAGTTGAGAGTAAATGGATCTTCTTAAAACTTTAAGACTCAACAGATTGAGTTTCACTCAAATGTGCAGGTTCACAAAATTATTTGAAAATCCAACGAAGTTAGGCT
>NW_021538986.1:0-224 GCF_001605985.2 Dendrobium catenatum | reverse complement strand
GTTTGTTGTACTTGTGTTTAGCTTTAAATGTTTTGCTTATGTTTGTTGTTTTTGATATTATGAAATGATCATGTAATCTTTTTCATTAATATCAATGCATGTCGTAGTTGATTTAATTTGGTTTGTTTTTGGAATGTGGTTAATTTTTATGAATTTTATTAGTCTTATTTAATCTTAATTGTACCTAGATTAGATTGTAATTTGAGATTAATTACATTAGAAAA
>NW_021538985.1:0-902 GCF_001605985.2 Dendrobium catenatum | reverse complement strand
ACCTACGCAATCTTGAACTAGCTTCGTTTGTTCGTCCAATCTTTAATTCCTGAAAAGTTAGAAGTAATATGTAGTCCAAAAGAATCAATAGTGTTTGTCAATCATCAAAACATAAGTGATGAAAATAGATTTGCAACAATCTCCCCCTTTTTGATGATGGCAAACACAGGAAGGAAAATCTTAGTAAAAAATGTAGTTCACTAAAATTTCAAAGTTACAAGCAACAACTTTTCCTACCACATCCTACTCCCTCTTTTGTCATCACAAAATGAGGGTCCTAGACACACAAAAGAAAAAGAAAAAAAACATAACAGAAACTAAAACAGAATACAAGACAAACTATAGAAAACAGAAAATAGAAAACAAAAAAACTAAAAAAATGAGGGACCCTAATCTCTGTGTCCAGGACAATGCACAATAATTGATCGTACCGGCCGAAGTTAAAACATTTTAAATCTGTGCCACGTGTATCGTCCAGAACAAACAGTGGATCGGCCAGGATGATTGTCCAATGATGGATCGTCCGGGGCCAATTTTAAGGATTTAAACGTGCTAACACGTGGATTATCCAGGACGATCTAGTGTATCGGCCAGGACGATGACCATAAACTGCATCGGCCAGGCCAAAATATATTATCGGCCAGGACTATCATCATGATTGCAACAGAGTTTGATCAGATCATCCAGGATGATAAATTATCGTCCATGACGAAGAGTTAAGCAAGCGCAGAAAAGTTCAGCAAATGGAATTTTGCAGAAAATTTGTCCTATCATCCAGGACGATATGAGAATCGGCCAGGACGATGTGACTAGAAATTTGAATCCAAGAAAAGATGTTGATGATCAAAGCCCTCAAAAATAAAAGACTCACAATACAAAGCTAAAAACAAAAAAAAAAATAC
>NW_021538984.1:0-241 GCF_001605985.2 Dendrobium catenatum | reverse complement strand
TATGTATTTTTTTTTAAATTTAAAGTTTTTTAATAGTATAGTAATAATATGTATGATACTGTATGATATAAGGAAATCATGCCTAAATTGATCCTATAATTAGGACATTAATTATGGTAAAATTATTCACGCAAATCACACAAAATAATTAGAGATGATCATACTACATGACCTGATTCCTACATGTTATGTTAACAAAATTTTGCCTATCGTACTGCATGATTAGCTATGTGTTTGTAAT
>NW_021538983.1:0-210 GCF_001605985.2 Dendrobium catenatum | reverse complement strand
TGGCAACAAGTGGGATTTAGTAAATCCGGATTTAGTAAATCCGAAATGTGTTAAATCCTGAAAACTGTTTGGTATGTCAAATGTTAAATTTTATTAAATCCTTAGAAACTGTTTGGTAACATATTTTAGGATTTATGACAGTTAGGGATTTAAATGTGAAGAATATAATTATAAATTAAAAATAAAAATTAAGGTATTATAAATTTAATA
>NW_021538982.1:0-302 GCF_001605985.2 Dendrobium catenatum | reverse complement strand
TTTTAGTAATAATAGTTCTAGTGGGGGGATTGTGACTTTGGATGATTAAGTCATTAATAAGTGTACATGTTTTAGACATATTGGGTTTATTGTTCAGAGTGATGGTGAAATAGATGGGGATATTATCAACAAAATTCAAGTTGGATGGTTGAAGTGGAGGAATGCATCGGGCTTGTTGTGTGATAGAAAAGTCCCCATCAAACTTTAAGGGAAAATTTTGTAAGATGGTGGTGAGCCTACAATGCTTTCTGGTGCCGAATGTTGACCATTAAAAGAGAAGCATAATACTAAGTTAAGTGTTG
>NW_021538981.1:0-295 GCF_001605985.2 Dendrobium catenatum | reverse complement strand
TGAATTTGATTTTGATATGATTGAAACCTTTTTATAATTCAAGATTAACTTCAAGAATGTCAATAGAATGAAGAGAAGATGCCGCTGGGGATGCTTATACTTTTCCTCAGGACGAAGATTAGGATGCCACTAGGGATACTTACTCCTAACTCCAAAGATGCCAATAGGATGCCGTAGGAGGACTTATACCTAAAGACGGATTAAGATTTAACATTTAATGAAGAGAAGATGCCGCTAGGGATGCTTATACTTCTCCTTGAAACGAAGATTAGGATGCCACTAGGGATGCTTACTC
>NW_021538980.1:0-363 GCF_001605985.2 Dendrobium catenatum | reverse complement strand
AGGAGAAAAGATGGGATATAACTTGGAAGTTACAACTACAAGAGGATTCTTTGAACATTTGGTATCCAAAGAGGAAGCGTACATTCTCAAAATTTGGATTGAGATAGTGAAATAGTTTCCTACAATTTTTGGGTTGTAGGAAGGAGAGGGTGCAAGGTTTTCCTACAACTTATAGGAAAAGAAAATATGAAATGCAACTTGTAGGTTGCAAATTAGAGAAATCCCTTTTGAACATTTGGTGTTCAAAAGAAAAAAAAAATGACCCATTCGCTTAATTTAGACCAAGCGAATAGTGGAGGTTTTCTACACTTTTTGTTTGGTAGAATAAGGGAATGTGCAACTTAGAGGTTGCAACTCATGAAT
>NW_021538979.1:0-217 GCF_001605985.2 Dendrobium catenatum | reverse complement strand
ATCTAAAGCTGAGTCCACTCAGAATGCTCTCTATAATTTTTTCTTGCCCTTTCTAACATTGGCTTTGTTCTCAACCTTCTCCTTGTTAGGATAAACTTTTAGATTTAGGCAATTAGATTTGATGTGTCCAGGCTTCCTGCATTCATAACAAATTACTTCATTATATATTTTATGTATTTCTGTAGAACTTACCTTTATTCCACTGATGAAATCTCCT
>NW_021538978.1:0-12449 GCF_001605985.2 Dendrobium catenatum | reverse complement strand
TATGCAATCCGTTCGAGGATACAAAAATTCTCCAACAACTGACAATGTACGAAATCGGATTTGTACCAATTCGTCCCAAACGAAATCATACGTTTTTGTATTGTTCGTACAGTATGATATGAATTCGTACAGACAACTGATATAGTACAAAATTGGGTTCATCCACAATCGTACCAGACAAAGCGTGATTTGTATTAACTATTCGGATTGTACGATATGAATTCATACAGAAGACTGACATAGTACGAAAGTAAGCATCAGTGAAATAGATTGGAAGATTGTTTGGAGGATCGGGATGAATCAAATTGTATTTCTTTTCAAGGATATAGGCAATCAAGTGTCATAAAGCACATTCTTCTTCCTTTTAGTGATAGGAAGTCTAATGTCAACAAGATTATTGATGTAGTCCAGAATCAACTGGGCTTCATCAATTGGAGTGTTTGACATAATAAAATATGTGACAATAGAAAGCAAAGGAGTGAGGTTGATATGATCACAAGCTTTAGGAATAATGGATGTTCTTAAAACATGTTGGATGATCCTTGCATTTTGATTAAAAGTGTGTACACGAGATAAGTGATAGGCTGAAAGTACACCTTTAAGGGTTTGATTTATGGTAGACCAGTCAAAATCAACTCTTGAAATCATAGTGTGTGCCCTTACTCCTTCAGTTCTAAGGTGTAGAAAAGTGCTTAAATCTTCCTTAGTAATTTCTACTCTTTCTTTAAACACAAATGATGATATTTTGGTATGGTTTTCTCTCATTCTCAGATTAGCAAGGAAATAGTAAAAAGTACAAGAATGAAATGCATAGATTAAGATGAGAATGAAGGAGAATTGTGTAGAATTGAAAAGATGCATTACAGAAAAAATGATATCTTCTTGGATAAGAAGACGAGATGGAGAGATTTTTGTCGCAAAGAAACGCTGGTAGGCTTCTTCATTTTCTCTAGAAAGGAAGTTATCTAGTTGATTTGAACGAGATGAAGAGCCTTTGGAATGTCAAGCCCGCTTGCTGCTGATGTTGCTTTCCATTTGGAGAGTTTTGAACACAAGATGCTTTCCATTTGGAGAGTTTTGAACACAAGATGATATGAGATTGAAAGAGATTATGAAGAAAACTTAACGGATAGCTTCCAATTTAAAGAAATCAGGCATGATCGTACAGTACGAAATTATGTTCGTGCGTACAACTATGATTTCATACGAGACGAAAAAAAATTTCGTATATACGAATGGAAACGATCAAGAATGAAACGACTTTTTGTAAACTGCAATTCCCGAGGAGTCGTTTCATACGACTTTTGACCAAAACGATTGTTTGTACCTCTCTTATCAAAGTAAGGAGTAAGAGCAAAATGTCAAAACATCTAAATTCAAGGTGAGTACTCATGCTCCTATTTTTACAGTAATAATATTGTTTTCTGTAATATGATTGCAATGAATCAAATTACACTTATTAGTAAATGATTATTGTAACATTTTAGCATTACTTTTTTTTTTTTTTTCAATGAATGGTCATATTGAATTCATTGACAATGAGCATGATTTAGCATATGTAATATAGAATGTTCTTGAATAATATATCAATAAAAATGATTAGATATAAATGCTTGTATGTGCATGTTGATTGATGGAGCACACTCTCTTATAGAACTGGTTAGGGACGCAATATACCTGCGAACGTAATGAAAAAGAAAATATCTACATTTGTACTATTTTAGACCGTTTCTCCAGTGGGTTGTATTATTTACAGGAAGGATAAAAATATGATATATGTGACACGTAAGGATATATAAAATAATGATAGTCATATTCAAAATGAA
Organism: Dendrobium catenatum; assembly: GCF_001605985.2. Classification (NCBI taxonomy): domain Eukaryota; kingdom Viridiplantae; phylum Streptophyta; class Magnoliopsida; order Asparagales; family Orchidaceae; genus Dendrobium; species Dendrobium catenatum. The sequence goes on along the minus strand of NW_021538978.1, from coordinate 10,623 downwards.
TTTAAAATAGAATTATTTTATGTTTTGAAATGAACATGCATATTATTCCAAAAATTTTGAATTACTGTAATTTAAAAGATAAATTTGCTTGTTATTTTGAGACGAGCGCCCATAAAAAAGAAGCGAGTGCACCTCAATAAACTTGAGGCATACAGTTCATGTAACCTACTCAAGGCGTCCGGCTCGACGCTGAGGCGCGCCTCTAATTGCATAACCTTAAACAGTGATATATATATATATATATATATATAAAGTATACATGATCTCTAGCTAGCTCGAAACAAAATCAATTAAGGCCATAGGTCAATTTTGAGCCCATAAATATCAACATAGAATAGCAAATCATAGGAAACGGGTTCCAAGTAGCCATGTCGTCAATACACGATGTGCATTTAAAAAAAGGGCCAAAACCACATAAAAATAAAGACCATAGAAATAGTTCAAGTGTTAAGAGAAATAATGACATAATCTAGCAAAATAAAATTCATATAACTTTATATAAATAAAAAAATGTTTAAACTAAACGACAAGCAAATAAATGAAACAATTAACTAACAAGTTCTTAAAAACACATCAGATGTGCATCATCATCACCGTCAACAACAACAACAACAACACATCAGATGTTGTTGTTGAGATGTGCATCATCCAAAAGAAAAAAAAAAAAAGACTTCAAAAAAACATAGGCCCTAATCAAGAGATCTAATCCTCAATCCTATTCATCAACATTATCACAAGAAAAATGAACTTCATTCTCACCATCTAATATGTGTTAATGATGTAGAACTGGTATGCGGGTGGGGTAGATTTGGGATTTGAATTAATTAATTCCCATAATGGGATATCCAATTAGAGAATTAATTAATGGAGGGGAATTAATTGGAGAGGGAATATGGAAAGTGGAGGGGCCGGCCATAAGTGGAGGTCATTAATTGCGATTTTGATTTAAAAACTTTCTTAAAATAGATCAATCTATTTTAGGAATTTATTCAAAATTCAAAATTGAATTGAATAAGTAATATCAAAGATTCCAAAATGAGGGTGTTTGTAAAAGGAAAGTAAGCTTCAATCAAGAGCGAGAGGAGGGGGGGGAAGGTTGGCGGGTAGGAAGGGGGCCGACGATTTCAAAGAGGGAGAGGGAGAATTGGGGAAAGCTTTAGTTACTTGCCTCTTTGGGAATCTGAACTTAAGGAAAGGAAATTAATTACAATCTAATTTATTTGTTAATTTGAATTAAATTGGAGGAGTTTCCTAAAATAGAATCCTATTTAAGGAAATTTCAAATTTGGATTGGGGGAATTGAAAGAAAATATTTTCCAAATTAATTTTGCAAGAAAATGAAGGGAATAAAGGAGGGAGTTTAATGAGGCATTCAAAGCTTTCCTAAATTAATAAATTAAATTTGGATTGAAAGATTTCATCCCAAATTAATTCAAAATTTAAATAGGCTATGAATTAGTAAGTTTTCTAAAATAGGATTGATAAATTAGGCAACTATTCAAATTCAAATGGATTTGAATTTGATCATTAAGATAGTTACCTAAAATATGAAAACTAATTTAGGAAAGACTTGATGGCAAGTGGAGATGGGAAGAAACCAAGGGGAGGGCAGGCGACTTGTGGCTTGGCCGTGAGTGGTGGTGGAGCTAAGGCCGGTTTGGTGGAAATAGGGAGAGGATGAAGATGGTGACTATGAACAACAAGAAGGAACAAATAAAAAGAAATAAAAGATAAAAGATAAAACTGCGAGCCTTGGACTCTTCCGAAGACTAACGGGTGATACGTAGCCCTTCACCAAGGGACTTCAAGCCACGAGCCCGAACCCATCCTGTGGCTGGTGAAAACTCTGATTCCTTCCCATAGGAATCTCACTAAGGTCCTCCCAAAAGAACACAAGTGCATAACAAATTTTATTATAATTCCATCATACCTAATACAAGAGAAGGGACCTCTATATATAGGCGTAAAAAAAACTAAAAGATAAATTTGCCCCTTGGGCTTATATAAGAGTAGACAAGACTCTTAAATAAAAAGGATAAAAAAAAGGAAAATTGGAAAATTAAATTAAAATATAATTAATAAACTAAAATAAAACGGAATGATCTCGGCCGTCGATCTTCGACTCTTCCTTTGGATATCGTCCACCGTCGGATGTCCGCATTAGTTAATCTGCAACAGCAACTCATATTCCTTAAAAAGTGCCCTATGCTTAGGCAAAGTTCACAAAAATTTCTCTTCTTTTATTTACTATTTTACCTGTTATTTCTTTTCCTACGAAAGAATCTAAATAATGCAACTCCTTTCATTACCACTACTAGCCCTAGCCACAGACTTCTCTTGATTTTTCTCCTTATGTCTAAAATTTGATAGTTTGTTGGCTACGTTTAGGGATTAATTCCTATTTTCTAATTTATTTTGAATTTGAATGAATTTTCTACATGTTTCTAAGATTTTTTCTGCAAATATAGGTCAAATTGTAATATTAAATTCAAGTTCTGATTAAATGAAAATTTAATTCTCTTGTTCTCAATTCTATAGGTAGTAGGGATCGTCAGCCATCTTTCTATCAGTTTCATGCGAAAGAAGGAGAGACCGTAATAGGTTTAAGCAATACTACAATTACATCCAATTGCTCAATCAAATGCAAGGAAGAAACTAGAAATCATACTATTTTTGGCTTTTTTTCCTAATAACAATGAATATACTCACGGTTTAAGCCAAGAACAAAGGAAAACAAAGATAGGCAAAAAAACAAAAACAATAAAAAAACAAAAAACAAAAAAAAGAATGGTCTAGACAAGAGTGGAAGAAATATATGGAGAAAGTTTCTAAGAAGACCACAACTTCTGTAATGGTAACATCTTTTAATTTTGTCTATTTGATAAGCATCGATTCTGTTTGCTAGTCCCTCTAATTGTATTAAAACCTTAATCATTGATATTAGGCATTTTTATTATATTAGTATATCAATTTGAAATCACTTCCTAAAACAAAGTGGAGGTTTTAGGAATAATTCCAAAACCAAGCAGGAGGAAGCCGGTGGCATTAAGGGACATGGGAGGGATTTAATGAAAGCATTTAAGGCTTCTTAATTGGGTTTTAGGAATTAGGAAAGTAAATAACCTAATCCAATTTAAATTTCAAATTCAAACGGATTTAGATTAAAACTTTCCTAAAATAGGGGAGTTAAAATATGAAAGAATTTGAATTCAAATTTAAATGAATTTGAATTTCAGAATTTTCCAACTTTAGTCTCCAACCCAATTAGGAAAGATTTCAAATTTGAAATTTGAAATCCAAAGTTGTCATGGATTTTCCCTCGCGATTTTGCCAACCCAAATTGGAAGGAGGCATGACCATGGGAAGAGGAGGGGGTGAGGTGGCCGGCGGTTGGTAGGATTTTCTGGACAGGTGGCCAGCGGCTTATGGTGGGAATGGAGACGACGATGGTGGACGGAGGTAGAGAATGAAGATGACGACTAGAAGCAATAAAAAGGAACAAAAACAAAAGATAAAAAACAAAAGCCGCGAGCCTTGGACTCTTCCGAAGACTGACGGGTGATGCTTTGCCCTTCTCCAAGAGACTTCAATTCACGAGCCCGGACCCATCCTGCAGCTGGTGAAAATTCTAATTCCTCCCATAGAAATCTCACTATCGTCCTCTCACAAGAGCACAATTGTTGAACAGAAGTTTTTAATATCAATCATCCCCATTACAATAGCTTATAAGGCCTTATATATAGGCCACAACATAAGAAAAACTCAAAATTACAAAATTGCCCCTTGGGCCACAACACTCACATAAACTAACCTAGGGGCAAAACAGGAAATAACATAAAATAAGAGCTAAAATTCAGAAAATAACTCATAAATGACAATTTAAATTATAGCCGTCAATTTACGACGCCTCCTGTGATAAATGCGCCAAATCTTTGTGCCGATGTCCGCATCAATCAATAATTTGCAATTTAGTTGAATGTAAGCAACCTTGATAATATCTTGTTTTATTTCCTCTTAAATAAAGACTATCAACTCAACATGTTTAGTAATATCACAATGAATTGGATTTCTAGCAATGCTAATAGCGGCTTGATTATCACAATATATCATCATTAAATCTTAATTAGAAATTTGCAGCTCTTCAAGAAGATATTTAAGCCGCATCCTTTACAAATTCTATAGGCATATCTCTGAATTCAAATTCCAGAACTAATACGAGTAAAAATTGACCGATTTTTCACTTCATGTAACAAAATTCACCCAAACAAAAGAGCAATAACCACATGTGAATTTGCGATCTGTTACAGATCCAAAACAATCAGCATCAATAACAATTTCTATAATATTGTAGTCCGTTTTTAGAAGAGTAGGCCTTTTCAAGAAATATTGAAAAATAATATACGTAGAACAGAGAAAATTATTCTTTTTTTTTTTCTCATTCATCTAACTGAGAGAGATATACGCTTATAAAGAAAAATACAAAGGTATTTCATGGTTGGAGGAAAAACTAAACAATGTAGAAAAGATGTCTAGAAAATAACAAAAAGAGAAATTACAATAGAGATTCTTATTAGGAAATGTAGAACAGCAGTTGGATCAAATTGAATGCAACGGAACACAACTTGGTTCCTCATGAAGAGTATGCAGCTGGATCAAGATAAAGTCCTAAAGAGGGTCAAGCAAAGGCCCTAGAGTGATCCATGGTTCTTCATGTATTGAAGTCTGGAAGTGAAATAACTCAAATATTGACTGACAATAGTGCCAAATGCCATTGTCTGATTCAACAAGCTCTACACACCCATGTTTGGTCGATTTCAAGTTAGGAGAAGTAAGAAGCACCCTGATGCACCAATAGAATCACACATTGCGATTGCAAGAAGACTTGCATGATCATGAAATTATATCTTATATACCTGACTGGCTTAGTCACCTTTGGCAACTACCAAAGGTTTTAGTGCCATCAAGTCATTGTGATGTGAAACAAACCCGTTCAGGAGTTACTTTAAGAAAATTAAAGAGAGCGGATTTAACAAAATAATTTAAAATAAAATTATCACTTATAGCAAAAGATTGATCCTTGGAGTTCTCAGTTTTAACTTGCTTAGGCACAGGAAAGAGCGAAAATGATCAACCAAACAATTCAAGAAACCAAAGAATACTTGTAACGCTACGACAATAACAAGAGTCCACGTATTTAAATGAGATTTTCATCCTTTGGAGTCCATACGCTCAACTGTCTAGGCTTTAGCGGAAGAAGAGTCCACATTAGAATCGAGGTCACTCCGAGGAGAAGGAACCTAAGATCGTCGTTCTTTTGATAGGTGGCCGGAGCGGTGAGGATGATGGTCCGTCGACTGATGATCAACGTCCTTGGATCTTTGCTCGTCGATCACATCAACTAAATGTGTACTTGGATACGGTCCGATGTAATCTCAATAGTGTCGTCCGAAATCGAAGCCAAACGTCAAACGAAACGTGATTGTAGGATGTCCAACCTTGATCTCGATCGTCAATTGCACAAACCAAGAGTTCCATTCCGGTTCCGCCATGCATTCTGTCGGGAGTTGACGGTGCATCCGAAAGAAGAAGGGGGTGGAAGGTGGCGGCTTGGTGAAGTGAGGTTTGAGAAGGCTAATGATCAACCTCATTTGAACATTTCACTTAGACAGATGAGGAAATTAATTGGAATCTCCATTAATCCCATGAGGGGCCAGGCGGTTCTTCTAGGAAGATAAGGGATAATTAGATAGGATTAATAGCAGGTGAGAGGATATTTGGACCTATGCATGGCCGGCCATTTAGAAAAAAAAAAGGGGGTTATGAAAATTGTGAGCAAGTGGGGCCCACGCACTAGTCTACAATGAAAAGAGCTGAATTTTATTCAATTCAATAGAGCTGAATTATTCCAGATTTCTGAGAGGAGGCGTTTCCAAAATTGGGGAATTATCAATTTGAATTGGATCACTTCAAATTAGATCCAATAATATTGGAGCCCAAATCAAGGAGCTAATTTGGGAAGCATTTATGCAGCAATTTGAATTTCAAATTGGGATTGAATCCATAAGAAGGATGGCAATAAATTCAAGAATTAATTTTGGCAAGTGGTAATCAGCTCTTGGTGATTGAATTTCAAATTCAAAACTCAAGAGGGGCCGACGGAGAGAGGTGGATGGGGAAGGAAGGCGCTGCAAGAGGGGGGAGCCAGCGGGCTGGGGAAGGCTGGCGGGTGGCTGCTGGCGGGTTAGGGCTGCGGCCGCGGCTTGGGCAACCCAGGGAGGGGCAAGAGCAAGAAGGGAAGAGTGTGGGGGAAATTCTCGGGATCCAAAACATGAAAATCCAATCTCCCACTAGTGGCTTCATCCAAATCTCCACAACACGAATTGATCAAGAGAATTAAAGAAAACGAAACAAGAAAACCTGACTCACAAAGAGATCTAGTTCTCCTACGAACTCACAAGAGATCGAGATGGTGAACTCAGCAAAGAGAACATAAAGTGGCAAATTTTCATCATCCAAAAACTAACTATTACTAAGAAAAGTGCCATATATAGGCCTCCAAATGCAAAGAACAAAAGACTAAAATGCCCCTATGCTACAATAGCGACTAAAATACCCATAAGGGCAAAAGAGGAAAAACATAAAATTAAATAAACTATACATAAAATGATAAAAATACAGCTCATGATCGTGGTCGTTCGATTCCGGCGTCTCAAATGGACATGTGTCGAAATGCTGACGATGTCTCTCATCATTCCCCGCGGGTGGGAGAAACTCGAGCGCCGTCGAGTGATGATCTATGGGTCATGCATCAGTCTAGAATTCTCTTCACGCTGCTATTAATTCCTATCTATTAAATCCCTTATCTTCTCTAAAAACCGCTAGCCCCTCAATGGGATTCATTGGAATCCAATCAATTTCTCTCCTCTGTCTAAGGGAAATTAAAATTGAGGGTTGATCATTTAGCCTCTCAAACGTCCACCTCCACCAAGCGCACTTCACCCTTTCTTCTTCTCCGGATGCTACTCAACTCCCCCGACACGATGATGGCCAGAACCCGCGATGGAAACTTTGGCGTTTGTGCATGACCGATCGAGATCAAGTTGACATCTCTCCAATCAACTACGTTCTTTGACGTGGGCTCTCGATTTTCGACGACCCTATTGAAGATTACATCGACCGTATCCAGGTAACATCTAGTTGATTGTGATCCGACGAGCAAGATCATCAACCAGGACGTTGGATTCACCGGAACGACCATCATCCTCCACTTATACCGCTACCGGCCACCTATCCAAGAACCGAACGCCGCTCTTAGGTCAATACTTCCTCGAGTAGACCTCGTCTAATATGGAGACTCTTTCTTCCGTAAAGCCTAGACTTAGTTGAGCGTATAACTCCAAAAGAGATAGAATCACATAATCATTATTAAATCGCAGATCTTATTTATTGTTCATGTACAATTATTCTTTGCCATTATTAGAATTAGATATAGATTGATTGATTATAGACTCTTCTTCTGGCCTAAGCACCAGTTAAAAACTGAGAACTTCCAAGGATCAATCTTTTGCTATAAGTAAGATATTTTAAATACTATAGGATAATTTGTTAAATATGTGCTCTCTTATTTTCTTAAAGTAACTCTCTGAATCAAGTTTTGTTCAAACATCATCTTGGTATCAGAGCCAGGCTTATCATGCTTACATGTTTAATGGGGAGCCAAGGGGGGGGGGGGATGAGTAGAGGGAGAGGTGGTTAGGGAAAGAGGGAGGGGGTTTCCAAACAGGATGATGACTAGGAAAATTTGTAATTAAATTCCAAAATCAATCATTTCAAATTTGAATTCATAAAAAAAATTTCACATATATGGAATTTTCTCAAATTTGGAAAGAAAGGGCAAAAGAAGATCGAGGCGGGTGAACTCACAAAGAGATAGTTCTCCTACGGAACTCACTAAGAGATCGCGGAGGGTGAACTCCACAAAGAACAATCACAGTGGCAAATTTCATTGCATCCAAACTCTATTACATAAGAAAAGAGCCATATATGGACCTCACAACTGACAAAAGAAAATAAAAGACTAAAGATGCCCCTTGGGCAAAAATAGCGACTAAATACCATAAGGGTAAAGAGGAAAAACATAAAATTAAAGTAAACTACTAACTAAAATGATAAAAATACAGCCTCATGATTGTGGCCGTCGATCTCCGGCATCCTCATAATGGTACAATGTGTCGACATGCTGACCGATGTCCTCATCACATTGAATGGTCTAGCTTCGAAGAAGTAGAAGGCCGCTCTGACCATATTCTCTCATGTAGCTACTATTTTAAAAATTGGGCGTAATTGAGGCTCGCTTGAGGCCCCGCCTTTGCGCAATTCCAGTGAAAGCCGCCTTGAGGCTTCGCCTCAAGTTTTTTTATGAGGCTTGCGCCTCACTTGGTTTGAGGCCCGCCTTAAGGCGCCCTCGCCTCAACTGGCGTGAGGCGTACGCCTCACCCGACTATTATATTAAAAACTTAGAAGTAAAGCTTAGCGAACAAATCACCCTTCGTGTACCCCCTAGCGCTTGCAACTTTCTCCTCTCAATTTCCTTAACCTCTAAACACGTAGCCATTTTTTAACATATTATTTGAGTATTATATTATAAAATTCTTTTAAGCCATTATTGGCACTTAACACAATTTTTTTATTATGCGGCTCATGCCTCAAAACACCTTGAGCTCACACCTCGCCTTACATAACAAAAAACGTACCTCAATACCTAATTGTGCATTCTTAAACATAGTGATGACAGTGCTGATGACTATGAGTTCTTATGTGACTATGTCGAATTGGCTATTTATTTTGAATTATGATGTTAATGAAAAATATGGTGATTTGGGAAAGATGGAGTTGAGTTGAACTATATTTCATGTTGTCTTATTATTGGGATATTTTGATTCAACTTCATATCTTGTGTATTTTTATGTTTTATATATTATTTAATCATTAGTATATACAAAATTATCATTTTATGTTTACAGCGCAATTTTTGATTTTGAGGCGTTACAGCCTCAAAACGCCTTGAGCTTACGCCTCGCCTCACAAACGAAAAATGCCTCGATACCCGACTTACGAATTTTAAACATTGGTGCTACACGCCTTAGTTAAAAAATATGGGATGAAAGCCCTAATCAAAACAGATCAAGCTAGCAAGTTAATTTGTGTCCACCAGATCTACAGTCCAAGGAATGGTCCCCACGGATGCCTCAAGTCAAGCATATTGGGCATCCTCTTTTGAATTAGAGGCACGTTTAAGGATCATGTCTCAGTTAGCCTTCTATCTTCATCCTTTAATACTGATACCATCTTCCGATAGCTTTGCACTTCAACTATTCTAAACATTCGTTCAAGTCAGAACAAAAAATTAAAAATTTCCAAGCTCCCTCATGCAATTTAAATGCTCGCGCTAATGACCTTTAGTTTCTTAACCTGCTGATTGCATCAAACAGATCAATTGCCATAGCAATGAGCTATACATTCTCAATATGTACATGTTGCCATAGTGCATTTTAGGCCTAGTTTTCAATATTTGTCCGCTGTTTTGCTTGTCACATGACGCTTTGGTAGGTGTTTTATATTCTCTTATGTAAAATGTATCATTAATTCATTGGAACATGCAGGCAATAAGAACGAAAAGAAGAGAAGATGATAAAGAAAACAAGCTACCTTTCTAAGTTTACCCTTCATCCATGAACTTCTTTCTGTGGAGCCTGAATAATGGTGGCATGAGCATTAGGTTTGGAAGAAACCATCACCACCTAAACGCGTTCAAGTATGCATTTTATATACAGGTGGTGAGACAATACCAGATAGCTGAAAAGTAAGGAAAAACAAACAATGAACAGCAGGATCAGCCAGCTATGATCCAGTAAAGTAGAAGCAATAATATATATAATATTAAATATTATATATATATATATAATATATATATATATATATATTATATATAATACAGCTTCAGCATTACTGACTTATCTAATATGGTCCAAAACTCCAAATTAGCATCAAATTGTGACAGCATTGGCAGAATAGCTTTAACATTCCTAAGTTTTGCTTTTCAGACAAGAAATGGCAAAAAAAAATTCCAGCACCATAGACATATTGGTGATTTACCCAGGAGATAGAAAGAAATAGATATATCAGCACATTGATTCGACCGAGGAGAAAGATATGACTGGCCAATAGTCGTTTAGTTGATCATGCCGCGAGAATCAGCATGTAGTCACAGTTCCAACACAGAAATATAAACCTTAATACAAGGACAACAAAAATATAATTACCCAGTTTTTTTTTTGTCCACATTCATTACAAATTCTTTCCAAGGACATACTTTCAAAATTAGGATTTCATATCAGAAGTCAGCACATACACATGTTAAAATTTCAACCCTATATTTGAATGAACTGCTACCATTTAACAATATACTATTTGGGGTTTCAGACAAGCAAGGATACACAAAATGCAAAATATAGCGAGACAGATCAACAGGAATAGAGTACACAAATCATAAAATCATCAATCCAACCATTTGTTGTACATATTATAGACGGGATAGGTTTTTATGAATCCGCCTTTTTGTCC
>NW_021538977.1:0-271 GCF_001605985.2 Dendrobium catenatum | reverse complement strand
TGAGGTTTTTATTTTTGTAATTAGTTTCCTTTTTTAGTGCTAATTGCATTTCTAAAAAAAAAAGAGGTTAGAAGGGCCATACTCTTGCAATAAAAGACAGGGGAACCATAGTTAGGTGATTGTGGTATGAGGGGCAAAATTTAGAGAATAGTGGTAAGAGGGATTATAGTTGGCAAACAATTGAGGTTAAAAGGACCATGGTTAAAATATGATTGTTTGAGGATCGTACTCAAGCAATGGAAGTTGGTGAGACTGTAGTTATGTAATGGTT
>NW_021538976.1:0-501 GCF_001605985.2 Dendrobium catenatum | reverse complement strand
GAATGAATGCAACCTGCTCTTCAGAAATCATCCTGGGAAAACAGGTCTTCAATCTGTTAACCAACATAGTGGCCACAATCTTATAGGTGCTTTGACATAGATTGATAGGTCTACAACTATCAAGCACAACTGGATTCTTAATTTTAGGAAGTAAGACAATGAGCGTATCTTTCCATTCCTTATGCATTACTCCATATTTAAGGAATTTCTTGATTGCATTTCAAGTGGTCTCACATACTAAATTCCAGTAGCACTTGAAAAAGGAAGTCGTCACACCATCAAGTCCCAGAGACTTATTGTTTCCTTGCTGAAAAACAGAGATTCTGCACTCCTCCATAGTAAAATCTATACCCAAGGTAGCTGCATTCAAAGCACTCATCGTCTATTTTTCTGAAGGATACGACCACACAGTCAAATCACGTTCTATACTTCCATTTCTTCTCAAAGAACTGGAAAAAGACTTATTCAATTTGATTATCTTCTTCCACCAGAGTGTTATTG
>NW_021538975.1:0-327 GCF_001605985.2 Dendrobium catenatum | reverse complement strand
CCGACGTCTTGTTCAGGGCCCGACATCCAGTCCCTACGTCCTGCCGAAGACTCGACGTCTTTCTTAAGTAATTGATTGTAATCTGTTCACCCCTGGAGGTGATTCAGTCCTTTGTAACCAACTCAAAACCTAGTAGAACCATTTTCAACTGGGCTAAGCCTCATGGTTTTTTCCCTTTCAAGGGTTTTCCACGTAAAAAATTATTTGTGTTCTCTGTGTGTGCTAATTATACGTACAACTCTAAGACGTAGGATCAAATCTCTATCGCCGCGTAATTTCTAGCCCGCAACAATACTAATCATTTTTCTTTCCAAACTATCATAGACA
>NW_021538974.1:0-221 GCF_001605985.2 Dendrobium catenatum | reverse complement strand
GTATAAAATTCATGTGTTCGTGAGCAGAAATTATTCTGTGCGGAGGCCAGATGCAGCTCTACATCCGGAGGCGAATGGGATACAACCATATCAGTTGTACCGAACCGCGGTAAGAGCAGTACTAAGCCGCGATACACAATAAAGGGTGATGTGGCACATTCTGCTTGGTCTACAAACGGCGTTTGACGTCCACACAGAATAACTATCGTGAGTGAGGCCGT
>NW_021538973.1:0-1342 GCF_001605985.2 Dendrobium catenatum | reverse complement strand
TCAGCCTTTGATTCAGCAGTTCCAAGAGGTTTTTCATCTACCTCAGGGGTTACCACCGCAGCGAGAGAGGGAGCAACCATAGTTTTGAGGGAGGGGATATCACCCATCAGCGTACGGCCCTATCGCTACCCTCAGTTCCAGAAGGATGAGATTGAACGGTTGATTAGAGAAATGTTAGAGGCAGGAATCATTAGACCCAGTTTCAGCCCTTTCTCTAGTCCCGTTCTGTTGGTTAAGAAGAAGGATGACAGCTGGCGGTTTTGTGTGGACTACAGAGCACTCAACAAGGAGACTGTCCCGGACAAGTTTCCTATACCCGTCATTGACGAGCTCCTAGATGAATTGAGTGGGACTATGATTTTTAGCAAGATAGACTTGAAATCAGGCTACCACCAGATTCGGATGAAGAGGGAGGATGTACCCAAGATGACTTTTAGAACGCATGAAGGCCATTATGAGTTTTTGGTGATGCCTTTTGGTCTCACCAACACTCCAGCAACTTTCAAGGCCATTATGAATTGAGTGCATCCATTTCGTGGATGCTAATGATAATGAAGACTTCTTTGAGGATGAAACTGAAGTGATTGAATTAGACCCCCTGCCGGACTTAAACCCTGATTTAGGAGGTCTAGAACCTTTTAACCTCGAGACCTTAGCCCCTCTTGAGACTAATATCATTAACGATATCCCTTTGGATAAGGTCTGCCTGGACAATATTGATTTGATCCCGAAAGAGATTGATCTGACCTTGAACACAATGAAATTAAAATTGGAAGATTCTAATTTAATTACTGAGATGAATTCGGATAACTCTGATGTAATTTTGGATAGTTCTGATGGCGACTTAGCTAATCTCAAATTGCATGTAAGTCAATCGAATTTGTCACATGATTCAAGTGAAACGGAACCTACGGATCTTAGGATTGAAACCAAAACTGATTTTACTTTGGAAGACAGTACCTTGAGTCTGAAATCCTTTGAGCCTAATTTGAATAATGAGCCTCCTTTTGTTTCATTAGAATCTAACTTTGGAGCTGCCCCTTTGGATTTATATTTGACTACGTGTGTCATTCCAGACTTCTCTCTTACTGTTGCACCCACAGATGTCCTAGGAACTTTTTCCCATCTTATAAGTCCCATGCCGGCCGACGAATCTTTGGGATATTCCCTTATGGATATGAGTCAGGACCAATCATCATGTTTTATTCCTGATTCTTACTTTTTGCCCATTGCACTACCATGATGAAGACCATCTCTGTCCTAGTTGGATTAATCTGGTCAATTACACTACCCCCACTAGGAGATTACCTACGACTTTAACTGATACTTCCCATAGAAGTAC
>NW_021538972.1:0-228 GCF_001605985.2 Dendrobium catenatum | reverse complement strand
AACATATTAAATAAAAATTAAATTTATTGTGCTTTAAAGTTAAATTAGGCCTTTAATATTCTCCAACTAATTATTTAATTCATATAGTGGTCATTTTTGAAGTTAAAACTTAGTGTGATGTATAGCTTTGATGAAGGGAAAGCAAGAATAATATGGAATTTTAAAAAAGTATGTTTGTGTACCCATATAATATGTAAAATATTCTATGTTATCAAGGTGATGATATAA
>NW_021538971.1:0-201 GCF_001605985.2 Dendrobium catenatum | reverse complement strand
ATACTTGTTAAAGCCATTGCATATCTACTATCATTGGGCTGTAGACAATATATTACACGCATCACATATGCATTTACCTGTCCTGTTCGTAGAGAGATTATTGCATAAATAAAAGTTTTCCATAATAACTCGTAAGGACTCGTATGTGTTTCAAATGTGGTGCTTTGTGTATTTTTGTAAGAGACTTTGTTGCATTGATTG
>NW_021538970.1:0-217 GCF_001605985.2 Dendrobium catenatum | reverse complement strand
AGAAAAGCGTGTATAGGCAGACCACCAACTCGACACGTATGCCGAGGTAAGAGAGCAAACAAGGGTTCTAGAAGTTATACCTTCGGCGGCCGGCGGACTAGTGGACCGATGGTGGATGTCTGCTCGGATGTCGAGGAAGGCCGGGACCGAGGCGGGAGAAGGCAAGAGGCATGCTTTCTCTTTTTCATTATTAATCTTAATTAATTATAATTAATAA
>NW_021538969.1:0-1529 GCF_001605985.2 Dendrobium catenatum | reverse complement strand
GCTATCTCATGCTCAAGCCAATCTGTTTCGCCATCTAGTTGGTTCCCTACAATACTTGACAATTACACGCCCGGATATTGCCTTCACAGTAAATAAACTGTGTCAACATATGCATAAGCCACTAGAGACTGATTTTAAGCTGCTCAAGAGACTTCTACGATATGTTAAAGGCACACTTCAGCTGGGTTTACCTATCACTCCAGGTTCTCTTCAACTTACTGCATTCTCTGACTCTAACTGGGCTGGAGATCCAAGTGATCGCAAGTCCACTACCGGATATTGTGCTTTCTTAGGGAATACGTTGATATCATGGCAAGTAAAGAAACAAAAGACAGTAGCTAGGTCCTCCACGGAAGCTGAGTACCGTGCTCTAGCTACAGCTGCAACAGATATTGTCTGGCTGAGACGTTTATTGCAGGAATTTCAACTTGATGTTACTCAACCAACCACACTGTTTTGTAAAAGTATTTCTGCAATGGCTCTTGCACATAACCCAGTCTTTCATGCGAGAACAAAACACATTGAGATTGACGTGCATTTTGTTCGGGAATGCATTAAAGCAAAGGTGCTTCAGGTTTCACATCTTCATACAGTTGATCAATTAGCAGATTTCTTTACAAAATCCTTGTCTATTCCGCACTTTGCTCTTCTCCGATCTAAGCTTACACTCACCGAACCTGCTGTAAGCTTGCGGGGGGCTATTGAGACTAAGTAATTCATAATTACTAAATATGATTACTGGATGTAATCCTCTATTCCACTATCCTCTGTATTGGCATGTGCTGCAATCTGACGTCTTATCTAAACCGTTGATGGCTAACGGTTTCATCATATCCGCTCATGTCATTTTCTCTCCTCATCTTTACTGAGTATATGTATGTTGCTACAGTAAATGCAAAGGACACAACAGAGGATTTTCTATTTTCCTTAGCTTCTGCAATGTCTTCTTCCTCGTTGCTCTGCTTTGTTCTTCTTGTCTATGTTTACAGGTATCAGAGACAGAGCTACAACAAAAAACACCCTCGCAAAGTTCAACTAACCAAAAGTTGGCATGTCTGCTCCATCTCAACAACTCCAAATTTAACAACGGAGAAAAAATCCAAAATCTCGCCAAGTAATAAGCCATCAACAAGAAAGAAACCCTGAAATACGAATAAGTATGGGGAAGAGGGGATAAAAGAAATATTTACCGCTCCTGAGAAGTTAAGGCTCAGAATCGCCGCCGCCATGCCGGAGAGACGAGAGGAGGATGATGGGTTAGCTCGGCTTTGGACGTAAAGATGAGGAAAGGGAAGAGAGCGCGAGCGATCCAACGAACGTTGGCCAAAGTGATGCCAGAAGAGAGGGTAGCGGTGCCCGGCTGTGTCGACCTCACCATCTACTGAACCACGTTGCCGTTCTCGCCGCCGCCAGCTTGTTCAAGGGCTCGGCTGTACTATGCAAAACAGCGTACAGCCGTATAAAACGGAATTATATTATTATTATTATATATAAGTGTAATAATTAAAATATATTATATGTGAAAAAAA
>NW_021538968.1:0-2036 GCF_001605985.2 Dendrobium catenatum | reverse complement strand
CTCACTCTACCGCCACGAATCTTTCAGACCGCAACAACAGTAGAAATCAAACAAGATAAAATGCCTCTAACTCCTTGTAATACATAATTCTTATTTATGAGAAATAAAATAACTCACATCTTCAAGCAATCAATTCGAGCATCATACTAACCAAACTAGTCCATACTCAAAAAGATATCAAATATATAAATAAAAAATAAAATCAAATTAGACCTCTATTTCCTATAAGAAATCTCAATATCATAAAATAGACTATACTAGCTATCATATCATCTCTAGTTGGTAAAATAACAAACATAAAAAAAGTAGTAAAATTAAAGGCAAGTATAGTAAATCAAAGAAACACTAAAAAATAAATAAATGACTAGCTCCAAAATCAAATAAAATCAAACATGACTGATAAAAAAATATAAGCCATATTTATTACAACATGAGCCTGCTCGTAAGTCAAACTATATACACATGTCTATACTAGAGTAATAGAACTACCAGACTCTCTCTAAACTGTAGATGGTCTACCTATCACAAAATAAGATCCACTGCCTCTAATAAATGGTCCCTCTAAATGTATGGAGTGGAACTACCCTTGGTCTCCCTGCAAATCTAACAAAACTCTCAGATTTATGCTTAGATTATGGGTCAAATCCTGCCTATGGGAACTCCACCATCATGTTTTTAGTTTAACCACATCAAAAATATTGTTTAGTCAGCATATAAAACTGTCTAAAATAATATCTACCATAATTATGGCACACAGGTGCCCCACTAAAAAAACTCCCATAACTAGCAACACTGCTCCAACTCGAAGCTACCATAGATACAGACTGTCCACCTTTCCTAGCTAGATTCTCCATGTATGGATATGCTCTTCTTTTTTAAATAATATATTACCTGATATCTTGCCACTGAACCTCTTCCTCTTAGTATTACACTACTACTTAATAGCTATCAGATCATTTCCAATAATTTTGGCTCTCTCCATAAGCTCAAATAAATAAAAAATGTGAAATAGTATAATTGGTTATCTAAAACTATCTCATAATCCTCTAAAAATATGTAGCACTTCTCTACTGGAGTGCTAACCAACTGTATTGCATATATGGACAAAATAAAAAACTATACCTCATACTACATAACTATCCCTTGAATCAATATTAAAAATGTCCCCTACATCTACTACCGTGTAGATGGTGGTACAAACTAGACTACTAACCAGAGAATTCATTCTCCCTTAAAATATCTCCTTCTATTGGCCCATCCATCAGTGTTCTGCCTCACCATCTAATAGATATATTGCTAATGATGCTTTCCTCTAAGGAGGACACTACATGTCATAAAAGATCTTCTATAGCCTCATCAACCAATCCTATACTGCCCTAGGCTCAACAACATCCTAAAACCTCGAAGGCTTCAATCTCAAAATATATACCTTATCAGATCTAACACATGAATCATGTTATGTGCCTCACCCATTATCTGGGCTATTAGATTAGAAAATTAAGAAATAATAGTATAACCCAATGACATAGAAGTACTATATACATAGGGGTGTTAATATGGGTATTCAGGTCGGGTTTAGGTCAAACACAAAATTAACTCAGGACCAATTCAACTGATCCAAACCTAACTTGAATTATAAAATGGGACAGATATCTAAACCCATACTGACCTGTCCAACCTTGGTTGACCCGGCTTAAATTGCTAACTACAAAGCCACAAGGCACAAGTGAGTGAGCACAAGGGGCTAGTAGGCGAGGTAGAGAGTGAGTTCGTTAGGGCGAGCTAGTGAGGGACTATGGGTGTGGGTGTGGGTATGGGTATGGGCGCAGGCGTGGGCATTTGTAAGGGGATTAGCATGAGGCCTTGAGTGCAGGGGGTGGGTGTAGGGAGTACATGGGAAAAGATTTTCCCAAGTCAGACAGATTGATTTAAGGTTTTTAGTTTGACCCAAACCTAACATGAATTTTTATACTATGCTCATTTGGTACTTCAGATGGTTCTATTTTACTTAGTATAATTCTCTTTCCTATCACATG
>NW_021538967.1:0-415 GCF_001605985.2 Dendrobium catenatum | reverse complement strand
TCAGAGACGGAGCTGAAAAGGGTGGTCAATCGGTGGTGTAATCGTGAAGTGGCATGCAAGTATTTATTGAGCTAAATAAATAATGAGTTTAAAGTACACGAAATAAAAGTACATAAAATAAAAAATAATTAATTAAGAACAAGCGTCAACTGTATCAAAATGTCAATTTCTTAAAAATTTTTATCATTGCTTAAAAATTATGAAAAAAAAAAATTGTAATTAAAATACTATAGTATAAATGATATGGAAAAAACAATTTTTAAATTAAATTTTATTTTTTATACTTTTATTTCGTGTACATTAAACTAATTTATTTATTTAGCTCAACAAATGTGCCACTTCACGATTATGCGTCGATCACAGTTTTCGGCTTCATCATTGAATTAAAAGTCCTCCAATTTCTATAGATTTTGCA
>NW_021538966.1:0-232 GCF_001605985.2 Dendrobium catenatum | reverse complement strand
GGCCGATCTTCCTTGATTTGTACTAATAGGCCAGGCCAATGTCCATATCAGCCTGGACGATAAAGTCGGCTACTTGCAATTAATGAGCTCATCTTGAGCTCTTCTATTTAAAGAGCCCTTCTTCAATTTTTTTAAAAAAAACCTTTTGGCTGCTGGCTTAACCTGAGAAGACCTTGAGGAGAGAAAGAGAGAGATGGAGAGAGAGAGGATCTTGTGAGGGGGAGCTTATGAG
>NW_021538965.1:0-261 GCF_001605985.2 Dendrobium catenatum | reverse complement strand
ATCATCTACCCTACTTCGACGTTCGTGGCGCACCGGAAAACCGCCTATACACGCCTTTATTACACGTGGTGGGATGGGACCCCAGTGCAGCACCTACGGCGAGGCGGAGTCACTCATAAGTATCTCCGAGCGGGGGGAAAGCAAATTATCTTTTTAAACAGGTACCGTCAAAGACCTCATACATGCCTTTATTACGCGTGGTGGGAGGAAAGATCACGGCCGCGGTGTCCTCGTCCGAGGACACCTACCATACACGCCTTT
>NW_021538964.1:0-323 GCF_001605985.2 Dendrobium catenatum | reverse complement strand
CAGGAATACATGGGGAATGAAATTTCTCATCCAAACTATGCTATTCGATCTTTGTTTAGGGAAGACCAATGGGTTCTTCCGGAATTTTTACCTGTGCAAATTAAAAATCTTTTTCAGCATATTACTGCAGCCGAGGGTTCCTGTTTGCTTTGGAAAAACAGGAACAATTCTAAGTTTAAAAATTATATAGAGGAGTATTATAAAGACTTACAAAACTGCAATTGGTATAAGGCTGTTTGGCACAAAAGGAACTGCTTAAAACACAATGTTTATGTGTGGATGGCCATGGTTGGGGGACTTAAAACTTCGGATGCTCTTCGCAT
>NW_021538963.1:0-245 GCF_001605985.2 Dendrobium catenatum | reverse complement strand
TGTCCATATTTCCTACATCCAAAGCAAATAACTTCAGCGAAAATCTTAATATTCTTACCATCTTTACCTCTGTTCTACTTTTATTGATGCTTTTGCTCATGCTTTAGTTGGCTTTCCAATTTTCTTGTTAAGTCATCACTTTTGTTACCTACTAAGTCACTTTTGTCTATGTTTTTAGTGTTTAGCACTATCATTTCACCTGCATCCAAAAGTCTTTGACCCAAACTTTGCTCATAGGCAAAGAG
>NW_021538962.1:0-320 GCF_001605985.2 Dendrobium catenatum | reverse complement strand
AATGAGCTTCTCTATCAGGAAGCTTCAGGGGATGATGAAGAATTGATCTCCTTTAAGAGTCGGGACTGGAGGACGGTCGGAAGTGCGACTTCGAGCGGGACACTGAAATCCTTCGACGACACTTGCTCGAACGGACGAAGGGATCGATCTGGGAGCTCGAGGGGATCGTCTGGGAGTTTAACGAAGCTTTGGGAATCGATTTTGATTGAATGTCCATTCTTCTTGACGGTCTGGCGAGCTCGAGCCTACTCGGCCACCCTTCGGGAGCTTGGACTGCAGAGATTGAGCTGGAGAGGGCTCGGATCGCTGCTAGGTGGACG
>NW_021538961.1:0-213 GCF_001605985.2 Dendrobium catenatum | reverse complement strand
AAACATAAACTTTTTCTTTTCTTTCATTAAAAAAAAACACCAATAAATTGATTTAACATTAAGTTTACAAAAAAGATGCAAAAGGGGATCCACAAGTGTAACCTTTTTCTCTTACACTCCATTTCTAATCTTTCTATACAAAACATCAAAATACAAAAAGAACCTGCCGCCCGTCATCTCCCTACGACGGTAAGTGCGCGGTGGTTGGTCGGC
>NW_021538960.1:0-358 GCF_001605985.2 Dendrobium catenatum | reverse complement strand
GATTATTGTTCAACAACCATGCCCAGTCATCATTGGTCTAGGCTTCTATAATCTTTTCTTTTCTAGGGAATCCTTTTAGGTACTTAAGAATTCTAGTAACACCATTCTTGTATATTCTTTGTAAGGAGCATGCATGAACCATCCCACTAAACTTACAACTTAGGCAATGTCAGATTTAGTATGAGCTTAAACTTAGGCAATGGGTTGTTAATCAAGTTAGGCAATGTAAGGTTTACACCTTACGCAATGAGATGTTAATCAACCATGTTGGTTGTCTCGATCAAATCATTGGCGTTCCCTCCCCCTCCGAAGTGGATAAAGTGATGGGGACATCAGATTTCGACACGTGTACCATCGC
>NW_021538959.1:0-297 GCF_001605985.2 Dendrobium catenatum | reverse complement strand
TTCATAATTTTCGAGCATTATTGAAATTCCTTAAGAAACTATCACCTAATAGTACAAGTGGAGATTTTGGAACCATAATGTATCCATTTTTCATTCTGATTTCACCAAAAATTTTTAGATAAAATGAGATATTTTATAGATATTTTTTATACTTTTTGGAATCCCTAATTGAATTTCTATGAATTTTATACTAAAAGTATATTAAAATAATATTATTATTGTTACGGGCTAGAATATACGCGGCGATAAAGTTAAAATACTTTCGTCTTAGCATTGTACGAATATTCAGCACACAAA
>NW_021538958.1:0-366 GCF_001605985.2 Dendrobium catenatum | reverse complement strand
AAAATTTCATATTAGATAGCGACAATTAATCATTTATCATATTTTTGTGTGGATATTTATCATAATATCTCTTATCACAACGTAACAATTTTTGCTAAACAGATGAATTGCAATGGCCAAATTTTTAGAAGGAACGGATTATTCTTTTAATTTAGTTAAAAGGAGCTTAATGACTATTAAATTTTAGGAGTAGAACCATAAAAATAAATCACGGTTTTAAAGAAACCGTAAAAGCGATTTCTATATTGAAGAAATCAAGAAAGAAACCGAAAAAAATTTTCTGGTTGATTTAGAAATCAAAATTTTTTTGTTAAATCAATTTATATTAATATATATATATTTATTAAAAAATTATATATGTTTTTC
>NW_021538957.1:0-343 GCF_001605985.2 Dendrobium catenatum | reverse complement strand
ATAAAACAATTTTTAATTAAAAAAATTTAATTTTTTATTAAAAAATTAATTTGAGTAATAAAAAAAACTATTCCAAAGAAAGCCTTAGAACAGGATCAGCAAACAAACTATTTCCAGCTAGTAAAAACAACTACTAACATAAATAAGCATCGATGCAAGATTCCGAATTCAGCAAACATAACTGAAACATTATCCATCACATAGACGAAATACGAAGACCATATGAAACTAGACGCGAAGTCTGTTCAACTCAACCAAATTGAACGAGTGAGACATAAAAAACAAGACGACACCAAAACCTCACCGCCACAGCATATCCAGCACCCAATCGGCAATCGGATAC
>NW_021538956.1:0-1345 GCF_001605985.2 Dendrobium catenatum | reverse complement strand
ACATTATAATCCACTTTTGGTGGTCCACCACCCACTTGTTTTTGTGGAACATGTGTTGGTGGAACCACGTCTTCATTTTGTTTGACAGGTTCTTTTCCCTTATCTTTCTTAGATGCCAGTGGAGATGATATAACCCGACCACTTCTGAGATTTATTTATGTTATTTCTTCAGGCTCAGAAGCTGTGGCACATCAACCAAAATCTCAAAATCAGATTCTTCTTTCATTTGATTTGTCTCTAAATCAGGTGACTTGGGCTCGATGACAATCTTTACTCCCTGCATTTTGTACATGGGTAGATCATCATCAGAATTAGATTCACATGATTCAGGCAGTTAAGAAGATTCAGTTAAGGATTGTTCATTATCAGATTAAGAATGGACAGATAGCACGTACGCGGAAGGATTGTTCATTTCACTAACACCCTTTGGAACATACATGAAATCAGAAAGGGTAAGAGGCTTGGGGGATTTCCCCTTGCCATTTGGAGAGATAACTTGCTTGATCTTGGAGAATGGTTCTTCTTTTTTCTTTTTATTCACCATTGAAACTCTCTTTTTAAGAAGTTTCAAAGGTGAAGGACCCTTTCCCACCATTGAGTTATTTGGAGGAACTCCAAATGCCTTTTTCATGGGCATTTGAGTTTCTTTTGAAAACTCCAATGGGGCGTTAGGTAACTTGTTTAGCATTTTTAAAGAAGATTTAGAAAAGGATAGCTGTCAACCCTCTGCATCTGTAAGCAAACCAACACTGCCTTTCTGGTTGAACACTGTTGGAGGGGAAACTGTAATAGCTGACTCTGTTTTCTGCCCCTTGGTAGGGATTTCTTCCACATGAATCACTTTAGCATATCCCTGTGATGGGTGTGCTAAGTATGCATCAGGAAGACTCATTCTACCAGATTTGTACTCACTTTCAACCAAATCCTTAAAGACATAGCAATCTTCTAAAACATGACCCAACATCCTATGATAAGGGCAATAGTTTGGCTCATTGCTCTTATCAACATCTTCTGGTCTTTTAGGTTTAGGGAGTTGGAAATTGTCATCTTGCATCAAAGACTTAAAAATTTTCTTCGGGGCATCTCTCCTAAAAGAATATTGTTGATTGATTTTTTATGTCAATCCCCTAGGATCGGGCTTTTTGACTGCCTTCTCCTTATCCTTTCTAGGCTGCTGCTTAGTGATCTTTCTAGGCTGCTGTTGCTCAGTGATCTGAATCTACTTTCCCTTCTGAAATGATAATGCTGACACACTGCCCTTTCTTTCAATTGGTTTTTGTTTGAATTTCTTGGCTTGGTCACCATTATTGCTATCCTTAAGGAAAGATAACTGAGATGCTTCAGA
>NW_021538955.1:0-1537 GCF_001605985.2 Dendrobium catenatum | reverse complement strand
TATATATATATATATGTTTAGATTGTCTCTATTGTGCCCAACTGCCCATATGATCGTGATCTTGAAGAACGGAAATATTATTTCTATAATACAGGGTTGAACATAAGTTATGAATCTTTTTTTTCAACCTTTTAAGGTTGCTCTAAATAATAGGGAAAAGTTAAATAATGATGACGACTGTTGCTTTTACCATGCATGGTTGGGGATTGAGGGCTTGTGAAGTTACTCTAAATTATTGCAAGTTCAATGATGATGATGAATAATGCTTTTAACATGCATGACTGCATATTTAGTTTTTTTAAATAAGCTATATATTATTTTTCATTTAATATTGATGCATTTTTTAACTTCTCTGTTGTCTTTGATTCCTATCATGAAGATAAGTGATTGCCACTGTAATGCATATGGTCCCAGAAGTCTATTTCTGCTTCAAAACTTCAACATGTATGACAAACTTTTACTATATTACTTATTCTTGTTTTTAAGTAACAGCTAGTTGGTCATTTCCTTGAGGAGACATGCGTGAATCCTTCATTCATCATCAATCATCCTGAGATCATGAGTCCTTTAGCGAAATGGCATAGATCACAACCAGGTTTAACTGAACGGTTTGAATTGTTCATCAATAAACATGAGGTATGATATATTAAATCCGTTTGGCTTGTCATTTAAATATGTTCCTATTTTGACTTGTTTGTTTTCTTTACATTGACTTGTTTGTTTTCATTACATCTCTTAGTTGTGCAATGCGTACACAGAACTGAATGACCCTGTTGTGCAGCGTGAACGTTTTGCTGAACAACTGAAGGTGGATATGTAAAACAATGATTTAAGTTTTTTGTTTTTTTTTAAAATGTCACCAAAGCTATTGTTATATATCCCTTCAAGTTTGCTATAACTGTTTAGAGTCTGTTTTGTTTCTCTATTTCTGCATTCAGAATCGCCAATCAGGTGATGATGAGGCGATGGCTTTAGATGAATCCTTTTGCACTGCCCTTGAGTATGGGTTGCCCCCAACTGGTGGTTGGGGATTGGGAATAGACCGCCTGACTATGATACTTACTGATTCACAGAACATTAAGGTTCTTTGTCCTCAGCCGTATGCTTCTTTTTTTTCCTTGATTTTCTCTGTTAGATTTAGCACTAATGCTTTTATTTTGATTTTGGGTTTTCAGGAAGTTCTTCTATTTCCGGCAATGAGGCCTCAAGATGAACCTTCATCCAAGGGTATTCTATGTTCGCCTTTATTTTATAGTTACAGAATGAACAAATCTTGTCTTACGGCTTAAATTAAGGAATCAGTTTTGTCCTTAGTGGTAATTAGAATATAATCTCAATATCAAGGAGATTATCTCTCCAAATTATCCTAAATAGAAAGAGTTAATATTTTGTCATATATATATATATATATAGTTACGTATATACATACTACAGCTTATCTTTCATAATCGATGATTAAAATTTCATGATTCAGATTTGGCCCAACATTCTCTTTCTCGTGGCCGCACTCCATAGAGTGTTAGCCTGCTCTCCTCGA
>NW_021538954.1:0-980 GCF_001605985.2 Dendrobium catenatum | reverse complement strand
AATATAAATATATAATCCAATTAACAAACATAATTAATTTTTTAAATTTTAATAAAAATGATGGATAATTATAGATTAATTTTCCAGTTTTTTATAATGTTTTAAATTTTTATATAATTAGACCATGAAATGATGATATTATTGCTAATTTTCTATTTTTTGATTATTGTTGATTTGCGCTTCTCCCGGATGCCGGAATCGGCATCCAACTAGGGATAAGCAATTCATATGAAGAGACAAAGATTCTTCCAGTGGGCTTCTCTCTTTTTCTCTCGCATGATTTCCTTTTTCGCTAAAAAAAGAAAGGGTTTCTTTTACGTAAAAAATGTGCGCAACGAGGGGTTTGGAATACATCAAAACTTTATTTTATTTTATTTAATATTGTGTCCAATTAAATATCAAAATTAAAAAAAATAGTAATGTATTTGATTTATTTTGCATTCACTTTTACTCTAATCAAATAGCTTCTACAATAAGCAGTACTCCAGCAGTGCTTTCATAGCTATCATCCTCAATTTCACAAGTGAAGAAGTGAATTTCATAATGGATAATTAATTTTATATTTAAAAAATTGATGTCTATCTCTTTGAATTTGAATTCTAACAAATTAACCTAAGAGATCAATTTAATACAGAACAAAGTCGTGATAGCGGACTTACACCTGAAGCCTTTAGGATGTCGTAAAAGCAGATTTAGACCTAAGATATTGATTTAAAGCAACACGGATGCCGTAAGAGTTGACTTACACATACTTTGGAATGCTTAGATTGTTGATTACACTATAGAAAAATTACCTATTACTAGCTGAATTTGATCATTTTACTGGCAGATTCTTAAGTTTCCGGCAGGAATTTTTCCGTTGCTAATAGCCATATAGGAAACAGAACTCGACAGTAGTTTTTCCACCGGAAAAATTTTATGGTTGATTTGTGTTAAGTTTTTATGGTTGATTTGTGTTAAGTTGTTACCGACAGAGGACC
>NW_021538953.1:0-276 GCF_001605985.2 Dendrobium catenatum | reverse complement strand
TATTCCTACAACGATTCTCGTTCACCATACGACACAAGCCTGGAGTTGAAAACAAAGTGGCTGATGCACTCAGTAGGAAGGCGGTACTGCTTACACAGATGCAAACGGAGCTTGTGGGCTTAGAACACATTAAGGAACTGTATGAGGAGGATGCCGAATTCGGCTCTATATGGAAGCAATGCCAGGATGCCTCACCCCCTACAGGATATTCCCTGATTCATGGATTTCTATTCAAACTAAATCTACTGTGTGTTCCGATTTCTTCATGGAGATTGC
>NW_021538952.1:0-265 GCF_001605985.2 Dendrobium catenatum | reverse complement strand
CTCTGCCTTTACTAACTGACAGGCTTCACATTTTGAAACAAATTTTGCTATGTCCTTTTTCATTCTAGGCCACCAAAATAAACTTTTCATATCTCCGTACATTTTATCACTTCCTGAATGAATGGTATAACCTGAATGATGAGATTCGTGCAGAATCTCTTTCCTCAGATCTCCAAACATAGGAATCCACAATCTATTCTTACAGAAAATAATACCAAAATCAGAAAGTCGTAGTTCAGGTTTCTTACCAGATTCAATCTGACCA
>NW_021538951.1:0-257 GCF_001605985.2 Dendrobium catenatum | reverse complement strand
TATACAATACTCAGGAACTATGCTAAAACCACAGATATTGAAATCTATCCTGTCCTGAGTACAAAAGAATCAAAATCATCAAAAGAACTAAAAAACCTGTAAATCCTGATCAACTTCTATCCCCCTGCTCCCGAGCCCTGACCTGAAAAGTATCAACCACATATAATGAGCTTTACAAAGCCTAGCATGTCACCTGATACATATAACTGAAATCAAAGCATGGCGATGCTATCAATATGCATGTCAATCAATCAAAT
>NW_021538950.1:0-247 GCF_001605985.2 Dendrobium catenatum | reverse complement strand
TTTTGAGCTAATCGTATAGGACGATATTATTATCGTCTTGGACGATAAAGTCGGCAACTTGCAATTATTAAGCTCCTTTGAAGCTCTTCTATTTAAAAGCTCTTGTTCAACATTTTTTTGAACATCTTTGGCTGCTGTCTTGACCTGAGAAAACCTAAATGAGAGAGAGAGAGAGGGAGAGAGAGAGAGAGAGAGAGGGAGAAAGAGAGAGAGAGAGGGAGAAAGAGAGAGAGAGAGAGAGAGAGAG
>NW_021538949.1:0-1131 GCF_001605985.2 Dendrobium catenatum | reverse complement strand
AAAATGCAGAATAACTATAGCAAATTCAAATGCATACTGTCAGTTCCAGAAGACTTGTATGCAAAGCAACGACCACGAACAAAAATATCATGTGAATGCATCTACAAATCTGAAGGCAAGAGATTAGTTAGTGCACTAAGAGCCACCTACAGAAAATCAACAAATAGTGCACGACAGTCTACCTGTAAGAAGCAGCGAACAATTCTATTCAGAAGCTGCTACGCCACCGGATCTGCAATCTCCGTACAAGCAGACAGAAGGCGTCTATCCCAAGAATACCCCCGCACGTGCACAATAGTTTGTACACACATAGGCACACTAAAAGGGGTAAATGTAATCAAATACCCGCATGGGCCCCGGCGAACGTATTATTGGTACACATGTGACGTCTAGGGATGCTGCGCGGGTTAACAAGTGAATTCAGGTTCGAAATCGATCCTTCTATACGGGTCAATAGAAGTCGACAGGGTTCGAACCATTAAACAAATATAAAGTTGTGGCGATCGTCATATTTGTCTTAATATATTCATATTATGCCATCAAGGCCTACAACAATATGAGTTCACTAATAAAGGCTCAAAGCCTACAAAACCCGATCCTCTGTCGACAGCCCGACCGAGTTAACAGGGTTCAATCAACAAAAGAGAAATGACCCCAAACACCCCGATGATGGCCGTGGTGAATGCATATCTCAACCGGAGGGGTTCATAAAATATTTCAAAATGCCCTCAAATCAAACTTCTACAAATTTCAAATATTTTCTAGTGACCTTAAGAACACCCCGATGATGGCCGTGTTGAATGCAGATCTTAACCGGAGGGGTTTCCAAATATTTTCAAATATCTCCCAAATATCTAAAGTCCATTTCAAATATTTCATAGCTCCACCTAAAATACCAATACAAATCCAAAACTCCACAGAAATCTCAAAATCCCAAAATTCCAAAAATATTTAAAATTGAAATAAACTCATCAACACTTAAAGCAAAATCCATCCACCCTCCGCAACAGTTTGCCGGGTGGACAAATCAAAATTTACTTCAGCTCACAAAAGAGCTAAATGCCTAGTCGAAAATATCACTATGATTCATTCTTAAAAAATCTCTTGCCAGTAAGGACGTGGTACGTGTCC
>NW_021538948.1:0-255 GCF_001605985.2 Dendrobium catenatum | reverse complement strand
CTGATGTCATCCTGGGGATGAAGTGGTTACAAACCTTAGGGGAAACCAAAGACAATTGGGGAGCACTCACGATGGAATTAATGGTGGATGGGAGAAAGATGGTTATAAGGGGAGATGCAGTGCTATCCAAAGCCACGAAATCACTTAAGACTATGGTTAGGGACATACAAGAGGTGGGAGAAGATTATTTGGTGGGACTACACAAGCTGGATGTGATTAGGATGGAGGAGGAAGGGGATGTTTCTCTTTCCATGC
>NW_021538947.1:0-365 GCF_001605985.2 Dendrobium catenatum | reverse complement strand
ACCCGAAATTAACACCCCTATTGGGTGGTGGTTTAATTGTGCTTGTCAGGTGGAGCTCGATGTTTTTTAAACCTCAGTGCTCTCTTCAATTTCTCATCTTAACTCCCTCATCATGTAGAAGATGAGGGTGTATTTATAATTTTTGAGAATAGCTCTCTATGTAAATATTGTCATAACCCAAAATATCTATTAGGCATTTTGTATGAATTCCTGTAATGATTGATTTTCTTTTAGTATTTACTATTTAGATGCATTAATGATGCCAAAATTTAAGAAACATAGGCTCATTGGTTTCTTCTCACACCATAAAAAATGAGGTATTTTATGCAAAACTTAATAGTAGCGGTTTTAAAACCACAACTATA
>NW_021538946.1:0-377 GCF_001605985.2 Dendrobium catenatum | reverse complement strand
CTCAGAATCCAAAACCAAACTCATCAGACAGAAATCTAATCAGAAATCAGAACAGATATCAAATCGGACATATCAGAACGAAACAGAATACTTATACGGACAGATCAAATCAACATCAGAGTCGTACAGATCAGATCACATCAAACTACAAATCAGAACAGAAATCAGAAATGCAGATCATCTCAGAACAGAACCAAATCAAACAAATCAGATCACATCAACAGAATCAGAAATTAGAATTGATCATTGCTTACAGAACAGATACAGAAAACAGAATCATATCAAATATCAGATAATATTTCATTCATAGCTAAATGCCGTGACACTAATGGAATCTCTAAGGATTTCGGCCCCTTATGCCTCCCTTCCCAGACACT
>NW_021538945.1:0-286 GCF_001605985.2 Dendrobium catenatum | reverse complement strand
ATAAATTATAAATAATTTAAATCTAATTTAACTTTAAACATTTTAATATATAATCAAACTAATATTTCATTAAATATTTCAATTAGGATATAACTAGATATTACTATATTTTTTTAGATATATGATTATTACTTTTGATTCATTCATAAAATATTTTAAAAAAACTAATATATTAAATATTGGGAAAAGCATTTGAGAAATCGAGCTGAATAGTGGGAAAACTTTGCTGAAAACTTTGCCCAATCATATTGACAAATCGACCTGAACACTGGGAATAGCATGTTAA
>NW_021538944.1:0-496 GCF_001605985.2 Dendrobium catenatum | reverse complement strand
CCTGACCAAAATCGCAACGGTGGGACAAAAGAGAAAATTCAACATTCACCTGACCAGATCGAAACAATGAATGAGGACAACCCAATGTTCACTTGACCAGATCGAAACAGCGAGACAAAGGGAGAAAGAGAAAGGGGGTCCAACATTTTCCTGACCATATTCGCAACGGCGAATG
This sequence comes from Dendrobium catenatum, assembly GCF_001605985.2. Classification (NCBI taxonomy): domain Eukaryota; kingdom Viridiplantae; phylum Streptophyta; class Magnoliopsida; order Asparagales; family Orchidaceae; genus Dendrobium; species Dendrobium catenatum. The sequence goes on along the minus strand of NW_021538944.1, from coordinate 321 downwards.
AGAACAGCTCAATATCCACCTGACCATATTCGCAACAGCGAATAAAGAGCTTCCCAAAGGGGTCTAATGCCTGCCTGACCACAATCGCAACAGCAGGGCAAAAGAGAGAAAAAGGATCCAACATCCACCTGACCATATTCGAAACGGTGAATGGGGATTACTCAATGTTCGCCTGACCATATTCGAAACGGCAGAACAAAGAGCGAAAAAGAAGTGAAGCGGTAAAAGGGGATCTCTTGAACAAAGAAATCCACCAGAAACATCAAATGAGAAATCTCTCATATGGGTCTGTCCGTGGAGGAAGAACGACATGAAATGAAG
>NW_021538943.1:0-283 GCF_001605985.2 Dendrobium catenatum | reverse complement strand
AAGGTGCGTTGACGAGAGCCGCTATCCTCAATGGTTAGTCGTATTTACGATCTAATATGCCCTTCCATTGGACCGTTTGCGAGGAGCACGGATGCCTGTGATCATTTCTATCATTCGGGGTGGTGCGGCCGTATACCCTCTGCACTCTGCAGCCATCAGTGTCCTTTGGAAGGTCCACAACATCACGGTCTAATGTTAAGCTAAGCGGATACCATGTAAACGCATTATCTCATTAAAAAATAAGCGAGCAATGTAAAGAGCATCAAATGTTTTTTTGCAGGCA
>NW_021538942.1:0-330 GCF_001605985.2 Dendrobium catenatum | reverse complement strand
CGCCTCCCCTCCTCTCTTTGGTGCTCTCTCAACAATGCCAAGCATGCATGGCGGATCGGAAGATCGATAGTGGATTGGTGTTGGATATCTACGGTGACATCCATATCACCCGATCTCCTTTCTTTGACGTCGGGTTCGGATCCGACGACACGATTGAAGGCTACTTAAATCGCATTCTTCCCACGCTCATCGACGAGCAATTCAAAGACTATTCGTGGACCGTCATCGGCTATCCGTCCGTGCCTCCTCCACCACCACCAACCTTTCCGTGGCTCAAGACCATCGGTGTTGCAGCCCTCCTCATGGCATCGTTAAGTGTGTTGAAGATCA
>NW_021538941.1:0-649 GCF_001605985.2 Dendrobium catenatum | reverse complement strand
GAGGGGGGTGAATTGGTAGTTTAAAAAATTTAAGCCCTCTTTTAAATAGAGTTAAATTGAAATGAAAATTTTCTTTTAAGTTTTTGTAAAAAACATTTTTCAACCACAGAGTTTTTAAAATAAAAATAAAATGCAAAAAAGTAAAAATAGTAAAGTAAATGACACCAAATTTATAGTGGTTAGGTCTAAACCAGACCTACATCCACTCCCCAGAGGCACCCTCTGAGTATTGCACTAATATCAATAGTGACTCTCCTTTGCACCCACAGCAAGGCGGAGAAGCCTTTACAAAACACTCTTTTCACCACTACCAGGTGTGGCAGAGAACCGTTGTCCTTTTATACAATCCCCAGTATTGGCAAAGAACCGTCCGTCCTTTCACACAATCCCCAGTGTTGGCAGAGAACCATCCATCATTTCACACAATCCCCATTGTAGGCAGAGAACCCTTCGTCCTTTTACACTCTTCTAGTGTGGGCAGAGATCCCTTCGTCCTTTCACACTCTCCTAGTATGGGCAGAGAATCCTTCGTCCTTTCACACTCTCCTAGTGTGGGAAGAGAACCCTTCGGCTGTTCACACTCTCCAAGTGTAGGGAGCGAACCCTTCAGCTATTCACACTCTCCAAGTGTAGGCAGTGAACCCTTCAT
>NW_021538940.1:0-500 GCF_001605985.2 Dendrobium catenatum | reverse complement strand
AAAAGATTGTTCAAAAATGTTGAACAAGAACTCTTAAATAGAAGAGCTTCAAAGGTGCTCATTAATTGCATGTTGCCGACAATATCGTCCAGGACGATATGGAAATTGTCCTGTCCGATCAGTACAAATCTCAGAAGATCGGCCAGAGCATTGCCCTGAATGCAAAATTGGATATTGAAAATTGGCTTGATCGTCCAGGACAATCTCACGATCATCCAGGACGATCAGTTCAAATCAGAGCAAAATCATCCAGAGCATCACCCTTAATTTGTGCTGACCGATATTTATCGTCCAGAAGTAACTAAGGTTTTTTGAATAGATCATCCTGGCCGATCTTGCAACCGTCCAGGATGATGTGATCGTATTAATCATCCTTAATTACTTCCTTTATTTGTTTGATTAATTAAGGCATAATTATGAATATCGTCCAGGCCGATCAAAGATCATCCTAGCCGATTTCCAAAAATACAGAATACCTTAATTATTTATGACGACAATTT
>NW_021538939.1:0-208 GCF_001605985.2 Dendrobium catenatum | reverse complement strand
TGAGTAAAACTTGTGTATATATCTGAAATTTACTCATCTAATTTCATGCAAAATAGTTTATAGTCATGTAATAAAATGTTCAACCTAGATTATTTTAATTCATTTTTTCTTTCATAAGTTATGCAAAGTTTATCCCATATTTCTTTTCCAGTTTTGCAAGAAGAAATACATATATAATTCTTAGATTTCTAAGCACATAAAAATTTAT
>NW_021538938.1:0-210 GCF_001605985.2 Dendrobium catenatum | reverse complement strand
TCAATCATCATCTAGATTTGATATATATATATATATAGACACACACATACAAAGAGTTATGCAAGTTGTGTAAGCAACATGCACATGCATGCATGTTAGCTTGCCTAATCTATAAAGCTGGCGAGTGGGCCAGTATGTGTGTGTTTTTGGGCATATGTGATATTTAGATAATTACAATTGATTTTGGTTGATGAAATACAGCAAAGCAAA
>NW_021538937.1:0-233 GCF_001605985.2 Dendrobium catenatum | reverse complement strand
ATTAAACACATCATTCTTGATGAATTTGTATCGGCCTAGACGATCAGCTCAATTCAAAAAGAATCTGTCGCCAGATCTATTTAGGAATTACTTATTTTTGGACATCATCCCGATGGGCTTGACCTATTAGGATCGGCCTGGTCGATCAAGAACAATTTTTTTTAAATAAATATGGCAATTAAGGAAAGCAATTAATGGTGATTTGCACTATCACATCGATCGGGCCGATCGCA
>NW_021538936.1:0-278 GCF_001605985.2 Dendrobium catenatum | reverse complement strand
CATGAGATGTCACGATGCGACGTGGGCGCTGGCGCGTCACGCAGGCAAAAGCCGCGGCTCAATGCACGCGGCCACGACTACGCGGGCAAACCGAGCAACCGGATGGGCAGGCTAGCAGGGAACCCTGGGCAGGCAACATGGGTAAGGGTTTCCGGGTCAACCCGATCCCGACCCATTTTAAACTGGTTGATTTTCCGGACCCAAATCTGACCCGCTTCGAGTTTGGGTCAACCCAAACCCAAATTTTTCATGTCAGACTCGGGTTGGGTCTTCGGATC
>NW_021538935.1:0-256 GCF_001605985.2 Dendrobium catenatum | reverse complement strand
CCGATGGTTTTCCGGCGGCTTACGCCGCCGGTAATAAAACCACTTAACACCGACGGTTTTCGCCACCGGTATGCCGCCAGAAATATTTATGTCCGGCGGTTAATCCGGTAGTTTCATGACCGCCGCTAGTTCCGACGGCATATTCTTAAATAACCGCCGGTTATGTCGCCGGTTAAACCTCCGTTATTACCGGCTGCTAGACAACTGCCGGTCTAGGCCGCCGGTAACAGCTGAATTTCATGTAGTGTTTATATAT
>NW_021538934.1:0-415 GCF_001605985.2 Dendrobium catenatum | reverse complement strand
TGGATCGTCCCGTACGATCGTGGATCGTCCTGGACAAATTTACTTAAACGATTTGAAAATACCCCATTTGTACAAGTGTACGAAAGTTCTTCATACAGCTGATCGTCCCGTACGAACTAGGTTCGTCCGGTACGAACGGTTATTACTAGATCGGTTCTAGAAACTGCTGAAAATTGTTCTACGTCGGTTAATCGTTTGGACGAAAATTTATTTGTCTGGATGAAATTTTTACAGAGGACTGATCGTCCTGGACGATAATTTAATTCGGCTGGACAAAAATTTTTCAGAGGACCGATCGCCATGGACGATAATTTAATTTCGTCTGGAAAAAAATTTTCTAGAGACCAGATCGTTCTGGACGATTATCAATTTCGTCTGGACGAAAATTTTCCAGAGGACCAATCGCCATTGACGA
>NW_021538933.1:0-266 GCF_001605985.2 Dendrobium catenatum | reverse complement strand
GAAGGATTTTGGGGGAGTGAATCGACCCCGAAAATAGCCTTCAATCCACTCAGCCGAATCAGATCGACGGCTGAGGGCTTCGGGGGACCGAATTAATCCCGGGACTTCCTTCAATCGGCGATCGCAATGTTTCCTGGGTTTTTTTTCTTTTATTTAATTAACAACCACAACAATAATCATTATTACTAATTATCTTAATAATATACAAAAAACTGATGTAGACAAAGGTGGGGTCAACACTAGTCCAAAATAAATCATATTTTGGC
>NW_021538932.1:0-1543 GCF_001605985.2 Dendrobium catenatum | reverse complement strand
ATCAAATTATACTTCTTTTCCAAAATATAGGCAATCAGATGTCAAAAGGCTATGTTCTTCTTTCTTTTATGATCAATATGACCAATTTCAGAAAGGCTATAAATGTAGTCAATTAGGAGTTGGGCCTCATCTATAGGTTGTCTGGTCATTATCAAAAAGGTAACAATAGAAAGAAGAGGTGTGATATTGACTCTATCACCAGCTTTAGGTATAATGGAAGTTCTAAGTACGTGCTGGATGATATGGGCATCACGAACTAAAGTTGCAACCTTAGGTAAATGATCCTTAAAGTTTACTCCTCTAATCATTCGATTAACTTCAGTCCAATTAAAATTTGTGGAGGTTAAGGTGTGTGCTCTTAATCCTTCAGTCCTTAAGTTTAGAAAGATACCAAGGTCAGCCTTGGTGATTTCAATTTTCTTTTTAAAAAATAAAGGAACTGATGACAGAATGGTCGGAGTTGAAAAACATGTTCTCCAAAAAATAATGAAAGGTTTCTTTATTGTACAAGTGTATTAAGGTGAGGATTAAACCAAATTGAGTATAGGTAAATAAGTGCATTACCTTAAAAGTTAATTCTTCCAGTAGGAGTACCCTAGATGGGGTAATTTTTGCGGAGACAAACCTAGCATAGGATTCTTTATTGGCTTTAGAAAGGAAATTTTTAGAAGTGTTTCTTGGTGGACCCTTAGCCAAAGACTTTTGGCGCTTGCTTGAACTTACCAGTGAAAGATCTTAAGAGAAGAAAGGTTCGAAAGAGATGTGTGAAAGTGACTGTTAAGTTAAAAAAAGCCGTCAATTTATGGAAAAATGACTATTTGTACCAGACAAAATTTTCTTTCGTCTTGTACGAATAAATTTCGTATGGACAAACGAATGAGTCAAAAAGAAATGGCTTTTCATAAACACACAACTTACGAAGTGTCCTTTCGCACAGACTTTTAACCAAAACAATCGTACAAACGAATACGTGTTCGTCTGGACGATCAGAAATTCAATTCGTTTTAATGGCAGTTGAAAACTTTCCCCCGCTATAAACCGACATGTGTTCGTCTGAATGAACCAAAGGTTCGTACGGACGAAGTTCATATTAAAAACTATCTTATCCATTCAACTGCTTCATTCACTCATCCCGTTGTTTGAAAAATATTTCGTACCGGACGATCGTGACAATCGTACAGACGAATTACATTAAAATTGCTCTTAAAATGGTTCAAAATCACACAGTTTGTCATACTACACAAATCGTCCCGTACAAAACAATTGCATCCCGGACGATGATAAAAAAAATTCAAAAAGAAATCATTCACACAAATCAAAATTAAGAAACACAACAACAACAAAATAACAAACATAAAAACATTAACCCAAAAAAAATATCAATGTTCCAGAAAATATTTTTATTTAAGCATTTAAATCAATTACACCAATCCTTGTTCTTAATGCACTGAAAGTATCAAAGGCTAATTGTTTTGTAAAAATATCTGCAAGTTGATTTTCAGCAGAAACATGAGTGAGTTCAATTTCTCCTTTAGACACATGA
>NW_021538931.1:0-283 GCF_001605985.2 Dendrobium catenatum | reverse complement strand
TCCTATAACAAACCTTTTAGGTCGAACAGAAGATCTTCCATAACAAGAGCTACCCTTTTGTGCACTTCTTTATATTCTAATAATGAAGGCTACTAGCTTTATTAATAATTTTTTTTTTTTTTCATATCATACAGGAAGGCAAATCAAATGTTAGTGACACTATCATCCATGTCCTTATATGCCAAGAATTGTAGCCTCACAACATCCAAAGCATTGTCATGTTCACCACTTTTAATAGTACTGAAAAACTGTTACGCCTGGACCGGTCCCAGCTGGACCGGTC
>NW_021538930.1:0-374 GCF_001605985.2 Dendrobium catenatum | reverse complement strand
TGCCTTTTTTAACTTGAAAACATGATTTGGGTATTTATAATTTTCAAAATCTGGAGGTTGTTCTACAAAAACATCTTCCTCAATTACCCCATTTAAAAATGCACTTTTTACATCCATTTGAAACAATTTAAAACCTTCAAAACATGTAAAGGCAAGCAAAATCCTAATTGCTTCAAGTCTAGCTACAGGGGCAAAAGCCTCCTCAAAATCAATTCCTTCAAATTGATTATACCCCTTAGCAATTAATCTAGCCTTATTTCTAATGACTATTCATGAGTCATTCATTTTAGTTTTGAACACCCACTTGGTTCCAACAACACTTTGATCTTTTGGCCTCGAAGTTAATTCCCAAACTTCATTTCTTACAAATTGAT
>NW_021538929.1:0-227 GCF_001605985.2 Dendrobium catenatum | reverse complement strand
ATGACTATGTATTCTTATAGACGATACAATATTAAATATCATATTGGCTTTATTCAATTCATCTAACACCCATTTGCCACATGCTTCGTATAGTACAAAGTAGGTATTCATGTAGTACGATCACCAATGATTGATGAATATTAGCCATTAGATGTACTGTGATTAGTGATCTAGTGTTTTTGTTAAGATGTATAGTATAATGTGAACAAAATACAGAAAGTGGTGTG
>NW_021538928.1:0-331 GCF_001605985.2 Dendrobium catenatum | reverse complement strand
AATAAATCATATATAATTTAAACAATTTTAATTATAGATAATACATAATGTATTAAATTTACTAACTAATTCAATAGGATGATACAAAGAACCGGCCAGACTGAACTATTAAAAAAGGAGCAATTTGTTATTATCTTCGTCTTTGAAAAAAATTTAAACTATCAACCAATAACTGTCGTCGTTGAAGTAAGATAATTAAAAAAAAAAATGAAACTGCTCGGCGTAGGAAAGCAGATGCATTTTTTTTTTGCCTGGAAATGCGGCGAGGGAGCGGCGGAAATGGGGGAAGGCATTGGCGTGCCTTTGTATAATTATTAATTATTATCGTTAC
>NW_021538927.1:0-260 GCF_001605985.2 Dendrobium catenatum | reverse complement strand
AGTACACACTAGAGCAAAAACAAATCTTTCAAAAAATATTAGGAGATAACAACATATAAAAAAATAATATTTGGAATCATCAAAACTATACAAGTTGCAAGAATGTAAAACATGCAAATAGCAACTTTCCTAACAGACGAATGCCTCTATTTTGTTCTCGCATTAAGATAGTACGGGATGATTCCAGTTTTTATACAGGGACGAACACCTCTATTTTTGTTCTTACATGAAATTTTTTTAAAAGTATGGATCGTATGAGA
>NW_021538926.1:0-272 GCF_001605985.2 Dendrobium catenatum | reverse complement strand
CTACTTTTTGATTAACGTAGATGGCTACATTCAAAAATCGAAATACACATGAGGATTACTCTATTACTAGACCTCCACTCTTTGACAGTATACCTTTTGATTTTTAAAAAAGACGCATGTCTACTTTCTTACAGTCACTTGATTATCGTATGTGGATTCTAGTCGAGGAAGGTTACACAAAACCAACTAGATTAGTTGATGGAGTTAGGGTAGAAACATCTTTTATAGATTGGACTATAGAAGAACGTGACTTAGCATAACTAAATGCTACA
>NW_021538925.1:0-254 GCF_001605985.2 Dendrobium catenatum | reverse complement strand
TCAATATACCAATTCAATGACACTACGGCAGCGAGAATGATTTAATAATGACGACGTACGATGCTACAGTAGGGAAATCATCAATAGAGCACTTTCCAGTCAATAGTATCAGTCGGCTTAATATTCCAATAAACGATCAAATCAATACGGCGAAAGATCAATTGAAATCAAATTAATACAAAGATCAATTGAAATCAAATCAATACAATGAAATAACCAGGTCAATAGAAATCAATACAATCAGCTCTATAAAG
>NW_021538924.1:0-1572 GCF_001605985.2 Dendrobium catenatum | reverse complement strand
GCTTCTTCACTTTTAGCAGTGTTATACACGAGTTTAAGTGGTTGTTGATACTGATATTTGATCATAAGAAGCACAAGTTTTGAGTCTGTAAAGTAACGTAAACCTTTTGTGTTCTTGCTTATTTTAATTATAAGTTTTGAATTGAATTCTATTATGGAGATAGATTGGTTTATTGAGTTCTGTACTCACATTGTTGTTTAAAATATTTTAGGAAAAAGGAAGAACCTTGTTGAGTAGGATGATTTTGCTAGAGAGCAAAAGTTTTGAGTCTGTAAGGTACATACATCGTTTTGTTAGTTCATAATTTATTTAGATATTTTATTGAAATTATTGTATTCTGAACTATTATTTTGGATCTTTGGACCAATGAAAATTTGAAGAAGAGTTTGTAAATTCTAGATGCATCTTTATTTTATTTTATTTTTGGATGATTGGATGGCTTGATAGCGAGAAATGAAATTGGATAAGGTAGGTTAAATTCCTCCCTAAGTTCCTAGGGCATTATAGTAACCACCATCTCATTTCCCTCTTCTTTTCAAACTCAATTTCTCTTGTTACAGCTTGTATTTAAACATCATTTGATATGGAATGAAGTGTTGAGACCTTTTTATAACTAAAGTTGGAGTGAATTTCAAGTGGTGGCTTGGCTAGGTGGTTGGCAATAGAAGAAGGTTTTGGTAATCTATCTAACCCAATTATCTCTAGTGAGCTATCTGGTTTTATTTATAGTTGGTTGAAATCTTTTGTTGTGATTTTGTTTAGCTTAATCCCTACTTTGTTTTAAAAATATTTTCGCTTAGACCCAATCACCCACTTATATTGGTTGGTCAAACCCTGACTGAAATCTGACCTAGTATTATTCCAAATGGGACTTGGTGACCTCAAATACTTCAAAAAATTTGGCAAACTCCAAAACACATCTCTAAGGCATCCCTCAATCATTCTTATCCGTTCCTAAATTTTTATGAGTTTAAACCCTGTCATTAAAAGCCTGAACCCTAATCAGTCAAATAGGCCATACTAGAATTTTTCTAGACCTAGCCACCTATAAAATCCCAAAAAAATATCTAGACTCTTCCCAAAATTATAAGAACATCTATAACACAACTAGACCATCTTCTCAAACTTTGGCAAGTGATTTGAGAGGTTTTGGATCAATATTTTGGGAGATCTAATCAATCGAAGGCAGTCTTGTGTTGTCTGAATTTTAGACCCAAATCTTAGGTTGACCATTATTACAATCCTAACTTGCAATCCACCACCGAATTAACTCCACCAATATATTTTCCACCTACTTAAAACTCTTTTGAAGGGATACAACTCAATTTAACACTCATTTTGTAGGAAGGAAGGTTTGGCAATGATGCTCGTAGTATTAGATCAATTTGGTATTGTAACAACATATTGGTGGCAACTAGGAAGGCAATTCAACTACAACAACAACATCAAGCGTTTGTCTCACTATGTGGGATCAACTACATGAATCATTTTTCTCCATTGTGTCTCGTTACGAGTTAAATTCTCATTTAAATTTAATAAAAGAATGTCATTTTCAATATATTCTACTTTTCT
>NW_021538923.1:0-388 GCF_001605985.2 Dendrobium catenatum | reverse complement strand
GTTCTTTTGTGTTTTGATGTTTTGTAGTGAAAGATTACAATTAGAATGTAAAAGGAAAAGGTTATACTTATGGATCCCCTTTTGTATATTTTGTAATCTTAATGCTAAATACATTGATTGGTGATATTTGAAAGAAAGAAAAGAAAAAGTTTATGTTTGGAAATTGTAGTGGCTCTTTCTTTATGTTGATGCTTCATTTTGGAGTTATATTAATTGTTTTGTAAAGCTTCTTTTATCTTCTTTATGTCCGATCTCTGTTCCCGGCTCGCACTTACGAGCTAACCGGGCCGGGTCGTGACAAAATCAGCCTTTGTTGCAGATAAGAAGTGGTAGGAAGCTTCCCCTTCCTTTCAAACCAACTCCGGCGACCATTTGACGAAGAAATCAG
>NW_021538922.1:0-210 GCF_001605985.2 Dendrobium catenatum | reverse complement strand
TAATAATTCATGCTAAAAATAATATTAATTTGATATATTAATGTGAATATTAATTTTTTTCATATAATAATTCATGCTAAGAAAATATAATAAAAATGCATTCATTTTATTAATTTGACAAGCAAGACTTGATAAATTATTATTGTAAAAAAATAAATGTAATATTTTACTTAAATATATCCTTGAAAAAAAACTTGTATTCTTTAGTTT
>NW_021538921.1:0-321 GCF_001605985.2 Dendrobium catenatum | reverse complement strand
TAGCGAGTCAGAGGGATTTAGATTTGAGAGGTGAAACGAAGCTCAGAAGCACATTGCAGAGGAACATGGTCGAAGGGCAGATGAGTGGGGGAGCAATAGTGAAGTGGGCGGGACGCTTACAGTGGGTAGAGTGGGGGCGCGGCGCTTGCAAGCCACCAACAGATGCATTCGGGATCTCGTCGAGGTAGGAGTCGAGCGAAAGAAGGGTACTGTGCGTTTGGTGGTCTGTGGTTGCGCGTTGAGTGCGTTAAAGGTTTGTTGAGTTTGCGGATACTAGATAGAGAGAATCATTCGAATTTATTTTGCTTTTATTATAGACAG
>NW_021538920.1:0-293 GCF_001605985.2 Dendrobium catenatum | reverse complement strand
AGATTGACATTCTTGATGAAGAAGGTGATGATGATTTGTTCAATCATTTTTAATGATATGATTGATTAAGTATAGTAATGTTAGCACTCATGATACTCAAATAAAAAACATTCACTATTGAATAGTTAAGATGCATTTGATTAAAAATTTATTAAGATTCAATATGTAATACAGAAAATTAGATGGAGTCTCCATGATCAAATTTTAATAATTATTCAAATTAAAAAAAATTCTGAAATTTCACCTAAACCCTAAATAATAATAATAATAATAATAATAATAATAAATTTCTA
>NW_021538919.1:0-362 GCF_001605985.2 Dendrobium catenatum | reverse complement strand
TTTTGTGAATGAGAATAATTTTAAAAAGTCCCAAAATAATCCGCATACTATTTGCGTAACGGCCACTTTAATCTCAAAGTATCATGTTGCCCCAATTTAACCCTAAACTATATATTAATTCAAAATAACCCCTCATGTTATAATTGTGATATAAAATTGATCTCATTTTAGTCCCCCCGACTTTACAAAATTGATTCCAATTTAATTCCAAGGGAATCATTTCGGATCAATTTTATATAATCGAAAGACTACATTACAACAACGTTATACTATGAGACTAAAATGATTACATACGAATAGCCGAGGGACTATTTTGAACCAAATGCATTTAGAATGTAATCATTACAAAGGAAAACCAAAAA
>NW_021538918.1:0-316 GCF_001605985.2 Dendrobium catenatum | reverse complement strand
TACATGAAAATAAGGAGGCATTTTGAACCAAAGAACAAAATTTTTTGTTTTTCAAATTTAAAAAAAAAAAATTAAAAAATACCAAGACAATACTAATAACTCAAGCTAATTGACATAAAATCAAAATACAAACATACAAACACAATAATTTCTCCCCCTTTTTGACAAACACAAAAAGTGAAGATGAATTAGACAAGAAATGTAAGTAATTATATGAAATTCATTTAAAAATTTAATCTAAAGAGTGATTGACATATGGTATGCAATCTAAAACTAAAAACATTAGGTAAATCATAGAAATTCATAGAATTTAAGA
>NW_021538917.1:0-1036 GCF_001605985.2 Dendrobium catenatum | reverse complement strand
AAATTAAATTTATATTATGTTTAGAGCACCACCTACACACACATAAAATATTTTTCACCTACACAAATATAAGAGAATGAAAGATCTTTATAAGGGACTCTTTCGTTGGATTACTTTTGAGTGTAAAGTATTTCAATTGCAAGGGTTTTATAAATCTTGTTATTTGGCTGGAATACATGATGTAAAGTAAAGTACAATAAATGCAATATAAAATGAAGTAGTTCATTATGTGTGAATTAGTTTATTTTGAGTATACATTGAACTCCTCCAATTTTGAGTGAAAAATGTTTACACCATAAGCTTGCTTGACCACCACTTTTCTCAGCCACTACAGACCACCGCCGACAGCCAATCGTTGGCCACCCTCCTCCGCCCGTCGGCCACCGCTAGGGGTTACCATCCATCGTCGATTGTCATCGACCTTCACCATATAAGACTTTACTTTACATTCATTATTTAAAAAAAAAGCACCTTCACATGCATTTAATTTACATTCATTCAAACAAATCCAAAAATTTCATTTTACACTGTATTTATTTTAATTTTTACACTATTCTTTTTCATTGAACCAAATAACCCCTTTTAGAATTGTTGGGGGCTAGAATATATGCGGTGATAGAGTTATAATATTATGTCTTAGCGTTGTACGGATATCTAGCTCGCACATAGAGAATACAAGAGTTTTTATGTGAAAAACTCTGTAAGGGGAAAAACCATGGGAGTTGGCCCGGTCTGAAATGATTTCACTAGCATTTTGAGTAGATTATTAACTTTTTTAATAAATCAAAAATTTCCAAAGATATTTAAAATAAATTATATTTTCTATATGCTTTTATTTTCTTAAGTAATTAAATTTTTTTATATTTTTACAATATCTCCTTCCAACATTAATCTAATTCTCTTTAATTGGGATAAGTATAATGTTTCTTTCTAATCCACATAAATTGTAGATATTTTATGTGGAAATTTTGTTGGAGGAACATAACATCACTTACAACAAATATTAATAGCAATATGGCTTATCTATATTATATTT
>NW_021538916.1:0-316 GCF_001605985.2 Dendrobium catenatum | reverse complement strand
GGCCAATGTGTGAGAGAAAAGGATAGCATCTTCTTTGTCAAGAAAAACCTTGTAAGACTTCCATTCTGTCAGATAAGAGCGAGAACGGTGAGAAGAGAAGCGAAGAGAAGAAAAAGAAGCGGGACTAACAGAAATAGCCAGAATGATGCCTTATTTAAAGGCGGACAGCTTGTGATAAATCCCTTTCACCTAATGGACGGCTGTGATTAACTCAGCTATGATTAAATTAGTTTTTGACTTTACAGGCTATATCTCTGTTTTACTCTCTATAAAAAAATGTCAAATTTCATCTAAATTGATAAGATATCAGTGTCCT
>NW_021538915.1:0-524 GCF_001605985.2 Dendrobium catenatum | reverse complement strand
TAAACTGAATAAAGTTTTGCACAACATCAGATTTAGAAACTAAAGGAAACAGCCAACAGTAGCGAGAGTAATCATCAATAATGAGGAGATAGTATCTAAATCTGTGGTGGGCAGTGACCGGAGACGGTCCCCACACATCGAAATGTAGTAGTTGAAGTGGTTTATTAGTTCTATTTGCAGAAAGATCAAACGGCAGTTTATGGCTTTTACACAGTTTGCAAGAAACACAATTGTAATATTTTTGAGAAATATGAAGACTAGGATGCGTTCTTGAAATGTGCTGTATAGTCCTGTGGTGAGGATGACCGAGTCGTTGATGCCAGTTTATCGTTGAAGCCGCTACAGCCGACAGAGCTTGTGTGGAGGTAGCTGCTTTCTTTATTGCGATTGGGTAGAGACCCTGTTTACATGGACCGGTGAGAAGAACTTTGTTGTTCTGCAAATCCTTAAAAGTGAATCCATTAGGAGTAAAAGTAATAGAAATTTGATTATCCGAAACAAGATTGGATATGGAGAGAAGGTTA
>NW_021538914.1:0-263 GCF_001605985.2 Dendrobium catenatum | reverse complement strand
CCGAGATCCCCGAATAAATATTTAAAACTTTAGAATGCCAATTTCAAAAAAAAAAATAAAAAACTGGGGGGCATTTTAAATATTTATTTGGGTCGACATCGCGCTGCGTGCCGAGATCCCCGAATAAATATTTTGAATCATCGACTACGACCCCCCCTTTAAATTAGGATGTGATAACTTTTATTATCAGTATATATGTGGACGATTTTTCCTGAGGTTCGGGACGTCTCTCCTTCCAATGTACTAAGATTTCTAAAGTCAAA
>NW_021538913.1:0-341 GCF_001605985.2 Dendrobium catenatum | reverse complement strand
TTTTGGTCATACCAGAGACTCTAGCAACATGATAGGTAAGGACACTTTGTCTAATTACCCTATTGACATCATACCATTTGAAAGTATATCCTTCAGTTCTTAAGTTCAAAAAAGCACCAATGTCATGCTTGGTGATTTCAACTTTTTGTTTGAAAACATAAAAACTTATGCAGGAGTGGTCAGAATTAAAACTCATGTTGGCTAAAAAATAGAGAAAGGTTTGTTTGTTGTAAAGGTGGACGAGAGAAAGAATGAATTGAAACTGGGTGGAGGCAAAAAGGTGCATTACCTTAAAGTGAATCTAGCTTTGAATCAGAATGCGAGAGGGAGTTATTTTGGCA
>NW_021538912.1:0-650 GCF_001605985.2 Dendrobium catenatum | reverse complement strand
ACTCGGGTTGTCACGTCCTCTTCCGTACCCCTGGTTGAAGAAATGAAAAATGAAAAGAAGCCAATTCAAGAAGAACAGTGGGAGACTGCGGTCTCTAAGAAGTCTGTAAAAATGTTGAAGCAGCTTGAAGGAGTTCCAGGTGTAAAGTGGAAGTCTCCTGTTGAGCCTATGATAAATTTGAAGGCACTGCCGATGGTGCGAGCTCCTATTTCTAAATAATTCTCCAACCAAGTTGGTTTTTCAAAGACTGGAAAGAAGAAATCATCCAAGAAGAAGACCAAGTTAAAGAAGTCTAAGGAGAAAATGACTGCAATTCAGAGGGTTATTGACAGTTTGGATGAGTACTATCAGACTGTGAGGCGACCTATCAAGCTTGCTGACTTCATGGCAGAACTTAAAATTGAGGAAGCCAGGGAAGATGACGAGAATTCTCTTCCAACAGAAGTATGTCGGGTCATCTTAGTGGCGCCGAGTACCTCGATAAGAGAGGAATACACAGAAGAAGTACCCTCTGAATCCTGTATGATAGTTTTGCCAATAGATTACAGTTCGAAGGAGGATTTATATTTTCCAGAGGGAGACGAATCAGATCCTAGCATAGCGTCTCGGATGAGACATGTAAATCTGGGTGGCGATTCTGAATCAACAGA
>NW_021538911.1:0-226 GCF_001605985.2 Dendrobium catenatum | reverse complement strand
TAAATAAACATTACAAAGCAAGGAAGAACAATGATGAATGGTTATAATACTTGTGTCAATTGCATAAGTAAACATACAAAGTCCTTTGAAGATGATATGTATTGCCACCTTATAGACATGTATACAAGGAGGGTGAAGTAAGTGCAATAATGTGTTTGTGAATAATGTATGAAAGATGCAATGACATACCTACAAGCAAGCACATTAAACGATAAGGCACACAACG
>NW_021538910.1:0-434 GCF_001605985.2 Dendrobium catenatum | reverse complement strand
GGATACTTGTTCTTGATTGTGACCTTATTCAAATCTCGGTAATCAACACACATACGGAGTGTACCGTCCTTCTTCTTTACAAACAGAATAGGTGCTTCCCAGGACGAAACACTAGGACAGACAAAACCTCTGTCAACCAACTCCTGAAGTTGAACTTTCAACTCAGAAAGTTCTTTTGGTGCCATCCTGTACGGAGCTTTTGATATAGGAGCAGTACTTGGAAAAACATCGATAGAGAACTCCACATTTCTATCCGGAGGTAAACCGACCAACTCCTTAGGAAAAACATCAGCAAACTCCCGTACCACTAGGATCTCAGAAACAGAACCAACCTCTAGGTTCAGATCCCGCACCGAAGCCAAAAATACTGGGCATCCTTTCTTCCACATCCTGCTTACTTCCAAAACAGAAATCAGACTGGAGAGAACGCCTCG
>NW_021538909.1:0-889 GCF_001605985.2 Dendrobium catenatum | reverse complement strand
CCCAATAAAAAAATGTCACATGCACTTATTTTTTATTTAAAGCTGAGTGCTTTTTGTTTAAAGTGCATGTGTCATTTTTTTATTGGGTACTTGATGTATCTCTACATCAGGTTACCTGACCCAATAAAAATTCTGTGGAGGGTGAATAACTGCCCTCGAGCTTAGCTTAAAGCTTTGTTTACATCACTGCAATAAATTCTACTGCGATTTACAGCACTAGTAAAATTTTTGTGGGAAGCACCATTGAAATTTGGTTCTCCTTAAACCTTCTTAAAAAAAAATGAATGGTTAAATTTAACTAAATTAATAATATTTTATTCATAACATATTGAATCGTACTGAGCTATATTGAGCCGGGTATTGAGTAGGGGGTGATGTGGTACATTCTGGTTGGTCTCCGGATAGCATTTGGCATCCGTATAAAATAATTTCACTAAAGGCTTCGAATTTGAGCTCTAAGCTTAAACTTCCAATGGATAATTTTTCAATGTTTTACTCTTTAGACATTAATTTTGATCTTATTTGTATACTATTTTATTGTTGCTTTTTCATAGCTTTTAAATAAAATTACAATGGAAAGTTTTTTTTTTTTACCACTAGAGGTGTTAAGTTATTTTTGTAATAATTATTTTACTACCAATTTTAATAAGCTTCCACAAACATATCCAAAGATGGGTACTATGGCACAAAGGTGTACCTTTGCCATATGCCTCTCTAATGTGCAACAATGCTATGTGCAAAGACACTCTCTAACCCAATAAGTATTTATGCATATACACTTGCAAATGCATGAATCTTTTAGGTTTTATTTGGGATGGTTTCTTTGCTATTTTGTAAAGCTATTTTTTAGTATACAATTTTTTTAAAAACAGGTAAAAAATGGTGGTTT
>NW_021538908.1:0-288 GCF_001605985.2 Dendrobium catenatum | reverse complement strand
AAATTAAGGTAGGGAATACCTAGCCTTGGGTCTAAGGTTGGGCATCGCCCAACCTTAAGCCTATAGGATGCTGATAGAAGACTTACTCCTAATAGGCAAAATTAACTGAAAAACTAAGATGGTGCCACAAAGGGCGTACTCCACCACTAGTAGGTGTGATCCTAAGGGAGGAAACGATGCGATCCTAAGGAGAAGGCGAAGAGTGTTAAAAAAGAAAGACCTTAGGAAGGGAAGAATTAAGTTGCAATTCAAGAAAGGAAAATTTTATTAATTGATAAAATGAGCTAC
>NW_021538907.1:0-218 GCF_001605985.2 Dendrobium catenatum | reverse complement strand
GGATAAGCATCCTGAAGATAAAAGAAAAGAACTGGAGAAGACGGTGAAAGATTGGGGCGTCGTCTCCCTTGCTACCATTGTCGCAATGATAGCAACGACCATTGCGAACAAGCTAGAACCAGTCAGGCTCCAGGGAGCTCATCCTCCTTGGAACTAGCGTGGCCTTTGCTCTGGTGAGCTTATTAGTTTGGGCCACTCTTCTAATATTCGTCGTCATC
>NW_021538906.1:0-245 GCF_001605985.2 Dendrobium catenatum | reverse complement strand
CCATTTCTATATCAATGCTCAATGTCGATGCACAGCCCTCAATCAGTGAAATCAATGAAATCGTACGAACTAGTAAATCCGATCAAAGTCGATAAAGCAGAAATCTATAAAACAATGAACCCATAAAGCAATACAGTAAACATGCGATTCAATACTATATACTGGACAAGTATAATCAACTGGTCATGTTGCTGTTGTAGAATTCGTCTTGCTGTTGTAGATCCGTACATTGGTTCTATCAATAA
>NW_021538905.1:0-306 GCF_001605985.2 Dendrobium catenatum | reverse complement strand
AGGGGGAGTTTCTTTCCATTTGGATATTCTGAACCGACGAATCAAGATGTTCGTGAGAAGATGAAGGATTGGACGACGAGAAGAATCCCAAATCTTAAAGTCATTTGATTTAGGATTAGAAATCCGGGTTGTAGTTAGTGGTGCCCGGCCACTTTAATTTCTTATAATTTTTGAGATGTAATAATAAGTGGCACTTGACATATGGACATTCAATTTGATATATTTAATTTAATTTATTTAATTGATTTCGCATTAGAACTCTTGCTTTTTTAGTCTTTTTATTTGCATGCCGCATTTGATTTAGCC
>NW_021538904.1:0-201 GCF_001605985.2 Dendrobium catenatum | reverse complement strand
AACCTTTGATCATAAGGGAAGGAGCTTTATTAAACAACGTTGTTAATCAATTTCCTGTGGGAAAAGGTAAAGAAGCAATGATTGTTGATGATTTTTTGAGTCCAAGAAAATCTGTTCCATTCCACATGCTGCAAAGTTAGTTCTATTATTCCTAATGAGGATGCTCCTCATCTTCGAGGAAGATAGGGATTAAATCTGTTT
>NW_021538903.1:0-633 GCF_001605985.2 Dendrobium catenatum | reverse complement strand
CTCCTTTAGAGATTGTATAGCAAGCATCTCCAATTGACCTATATCCCAATGTTGAAGTGACTTTCCATAAGCAAACAAGAACCTTCCTTTACTATCTCGGAAAACTGCAGCTATTCCAGCTTTATGTGATGAAAGAAGTGAAGCATCAACATTAACCTTTAGCCAATTGGGTGGAGGAGGATGCCAAGATTTTGACAGTCTTAACGACTGATTAACATCCCAAAAGTCCAAATTAAATTGACTAAAATTAAGGGAAATTACAGATTGGAAAATAACATTAGAATCTATATAACTTGAATTGCTTTCAACACCACCATGAATTAACTTGTTTCTACTTTTCCAAGCTAGAAACACTGTGTTGCAATATAAGTTTATCAACATCCCTTTCTTCTTAATGTTGGACTCAATCCAATTGATAATATGCTCCTTTGTATCAAACATAGGAATATAGAATCCCCAATCGTGTAAAATCTGGAATATTTCCCTTAATTTCCTGCATTTGCAAATAATATGTTCTACATCTTCTATATCATCACATCCTCTTGGACAATTAGGATTTTGCATTAATCTTCTATAACATAGGAATTGGAAAGATGGTAATGCTTCTCTATTCATTCTCCACCAGAAAACCTC
>NW_021538902.1:0-278 GCF_001605985.2 Dendrobium catenatum | reverse complement strand
AGGAGAATGAGGGATTTCTTACAACTTTTGGGTTGTAAGAATGAGGGAAGAAACATGCAACTTAGAGGTTGCAAATCCATGAATATTCTTTGAACATTTGGTGTTCAAAGAGGCGAATTCATTTGCCTAATTTGGAGCTAGGAAAATGGGGATTTAAATGTTTCCTACAATTTAGGCTTGTAGGGAAAGGGGTGGTCCAAGATGCAATCGATGAATTGCAAATTGGAGGAGTTTCTTTGAACGTTTGGTGTCCAAAGAAAAGGGATTCACTCACCTAA
>NW_021538901.1:0-372 GCF_001605985.2 Dendrobium catenatum | reverse complement strand
TTGTACAATGTCAATCATACCATATGATGAACAGAGATGGTGTTTGATCGTCCCGACTATCGTCCTGTACGAAAAGAATTGTTATTGATCGTACCGTACGATTTAATATCGTACTGTACGAATTTTTTTAAATTATTTGTACCACTTCGTACCAGGACAAAGTATGTTTATATATATCGTACTATATGATTAGAAACTGTACTATATGATAGTAACAGCTACTTTGAGATTTCAAGGATTTTGGAGCCCATTTTTATGTGTACAACTTATCATATTTTGAGCGTGTGAATCAGATAGAGGAGAACGTGGTTAGAGAGGGATTTCGAGGGAGAGAACTCTTGAGAAGTTATTTAGGGTTTGAGAGAGGAGGAG
>NW_021538900.1:0-233 GCF_001605985.2 Dendrobium catenatum | reverse complement strand
AAAATTCCGCCGATTCGTTCTAAATCCCGAATTTTCAAAATCTTGTATTTTGCTAGATTTACGAAATCCATGGCGTTAGAGGAAGAGTCCGCTCAATAAATCTTGCACTATTGCTAAACAGTAACATGAGATTTAAGAGAATTTATCATGAATGTTACCAAACAATTTTCATGATTTAAGCCCATCAAGATTTTCAAAATCCGGATTTACAAAATCCTACTTAAATCAAATCC
>NW_021538899.1:0-254 GCF_001605985.2 Dendrobium catenatum | reverse complement strand
TTAAAGCTTTTAGCACTTATACATGGCTATGTCTAAGAGAAATTTTTTTGAAGATGTAATTTTTTAACCTAATATACAATGTCTATTACTGTTTACAAGCTTGGATACAATAATCTCAATATTTTATGTGCTGTATTTGTTCATTTGAAAGTTTTATGAGCTTGTACATAGTTATATATTAGAGAAATTATATTCAAAATATATTTATTTTTTATGATACACATTGTGTATTGTTGTGTACAAACTTTGATACA
>NW_021538898.1:0-406 GCF_001605985.2 Dendrobium catenatum | reverse complement strand
GAAAGTTAATATTTTATTAAAATAATAGACTTTAATATGATCAATTAGAAGGTAAGTACGCTGAAATCGGATTTTTCTTCAATTAGTTATGAAGGTTTGAAGTTTTGAACTCATTTTAACCAATATTTGACCAAAAAGTTGACTTTTTTACTTTGACTAATTTTTGAAGGTTTGAAATTTTTGATAAATACTAGACTTTATTTTGAGTTGAATGCAAGTGAGTTTGTTCAATTTGGAGTTTTATAGAGTTAGTTAAGATTTTTCAAAGTTTGATGTATTTATGGAATTTATTTAATTGTTTAATTAGAAGGGTTTTCTTGATTTTGCTCCAAATGAATTCTAAACTCCTTGAAATCAACTCCAAAGGTCAGGAATGACCCAAGAAGAGATTATCAAGTGTTTGGGA
>NW_021538897.1:0-218 GCF_001605985.2 Dendrobium catenatum | reverse complement strand
ATTTTTGACTGAAATTAATTTTATATTAAAGAGGACAAAAATATGATCAATTTCATATATTATATGTAAATTTTGGATAAAAAATAACTTTCTATAGATTTTTAAAGTTCAAATAGGTTTTAAAATAACTAAAATATTTATTATATTAAAAATTGGCGGCGGCAGCTCTCTGGATGATTGCGCTGCCAGAATCATTGGCGCCATCGCTGTGGGATGAT
>NW_021538896.1:0-228 GCF_001605985.2 Dendrobium catenatum | reverse complement strand
TCCTTCATCTGATTTTGGATCAAATTTTCCTAAGACAGTTTTTCATTGTTATGAATGAACACCTTGCAACCAAAAACATGCAAATGAGACAAATTAGGTGTTATACCTTTTAGCAACTCATAGGATGTATTATTTAAATTTGATCTCACATTCACCCTATTCAGAATATAGCATGCAGTGCTAACTGCCTTAGCCCAAAAATATCTAGGAAGTGAGTATTCTGCCAAT
>NW_021538895.1:0-318 GCF_001605985.2 Dendrobium catenatum | reverse complement strand
CGAAGGTTGGAAAGAGCTCGCAAGATTTCCAGAGGAGCTGGAAGAAGGTGGACAAAGCTCTCAAGCTTTTCCAAGAAGAACCTGCAGGTTATGGCTTCCAAAAATCACATCATATCACTTACATAATACACCTAAAACAGCCACAAACAACATTATTTATAGGCACAAAAAGGGCAGCCAAACAGCCCAAATATTAAGGAATATGGAAGGTTAAAAGACACCTAGAAGAAGGATAAAAGACACCAAAAAACTGCAGTAGAAAACTGTACAGAAAACAGTAAAAAAAAACTCTTGGAATTCCTCCCCAATCAGCCACCA
>NW_021538894.1:0-249 GCF_001605985.2 Dendrobium catenatum | reverse complement strand
GTATGCCTTAAATAGTAGGTAGGTTCCTTCTTTTCAGGGACCTTAAATCCTACTTATCTGCGTCACAGGATGACGCCACCTCCATCTTTCTCTCACGCATGTGATCGAGTGCTTGATTTATTTTCTCCAGTTTCTATTTAGTGCCCCAGAGCCTCCGAGTGCTGGTTTGAGCCACGCATGTTTGACTGAGCCTTTTTGAGACCTTTCTTTCCTTTGAGTAGGGTTTCCTAGTCTTTACCCAGGCGTCAA
>NW_021538893.1:0-298 GCF_001605985.2 Dendrobium catenatum | reverse complement strand
TTGCCTCCAGAGACATGACCCATTAGTATGCAACTAATAGACTGTGAATCGGAGGTCAATTGATTGGGTTTCAAAATGTTTGAAAATTTGTTGGAAAATGTCTTTAGGACAGGGCCTTAAGACTTTGAAATTGACTTGATAGACCTAAGAAATAGGTAGATCCTAAGGTCTGAATAGATCTTAAAATTAGGAATCTAGAAGGATCCAAGATCCTAAGAAATTCCTAGAACTTGGATTCTAGAAGAAGTTTAGGATCTAGAGTGGCTCCTGAGGTCTAAGCTCTAGAAGAATCCTAGCA
>NW_021538892.1:0-214 GCF_001605985.2 Dendrobium catenatum | reverse complement strand
AAAAGAGCTATTATACGTATATAATTGTTTTTTAAGGTAAAATTTAAAAAAGTGAATTGTAAGGACCGAAGGAAGAAAATCAGCAAACTCATGAAGTCTTTTATTTTTTTTCAGCAAATTAATAAACATAAATATTTATACTGTTAGAAGTTTAATGTTTTGACTTGAATAATAATATGTTGACATAAAAAATAAAAAATCTAATAAACTTAAA
>NW_021538891.1:0-933 GCF_001605985.2 Dendrobium catenatum | reverse complement strand
CATTTGGGCTCGGATTGGGTTGAGTTTGGTGTCGTTGAGCTCGTATTTCCGAGATGCTCAGTTTGACTATAAGCTCGCTGAAATCGGAGTTCGAATGCTCTTGAATTTAATTTTGGAAGCTTACAACTCAATTTTGCATCGAGATTCGGGGCTGATCAAGATAATTTTTTGATGATATATCAAGTAGAATAATTTAATTTTTTTTATGCTTAACTAACAGTAGATGGATCATGAATGAACTAACATTCTTAATTTATTGAGGTGATATCAACAATTGATATTTGTATCAACATTTGATATCATTCATGATAGAAACCAATGTTTTATCCCAAATTCAAAAAGAAACTTGTTGTGCAGCAGTGGATAAAACATTGGTTTCTATCATGAATGATATCAACAATTCTTACTTCACCATCCTTGTAGATGAGACTTGTAATTTATTAATGAATGAGCAGTTAGTAGTGGTTGTGATATATTATGGATACGAAAGGACAAGTTATTAAAAAATTTATCAGTATTAACTATACTCCATCAACTAATACAGTGACACTTAAAAAAGTTATTGAAGAAATGATTGTCAAGCATTTATTGAGCTTTTATATGATACACGGTCAAGATTATGATGGGCCATCTAATATGCAAGGGGAATTTAATGGTTTAAAGGCATTTATTCTTAATCTTAATCCTTAAGCATTTTATATTTACTATTTCGTCCATCAACTCCAATTATGCTTAGTAGCTGTGCGAAAAAATAATACCAAATGAAACGTCTTTTTGAGTTCACTTACAAAATTATAAATACTATTGGAATTTCCTATAAGAGATTAGATGATATGAAAGCTATTCAACATGATAAAATAATTTCATGTCTTAAAGATGGCACTCTAATCAGCAATTGAGCTTTAAATAAAAAGACTAATTTATAATGATCCA
>NW_021538890.1:0-400 GCF_001605985.2 Dendrobium catenatum | reverse complement strand
AATCTCTTATGGATGAAAAGAAACTTCAACACTACTTTATCTCAAGAGAATAAAGGATTGATGTATTCCTTAAGCAAGCAAGCAAGAAGACGATTTTTACCAATATACAAGAAGAAGTCGGTGGAACTAAGGCTTCGATACAGTGGCTAGGGCCAATGTCGGATCTCTTTGGGGCTTCGATTTTGCGAGAGATGGGAAACTGAGGGAGTTCAGCCTTGGATTTCGAATGGCTGAGGGAGACGGACTAGGTTATGCGAATAGCAGGCGACGGACTAGAGAGGTTCGTGCGAAAGACTAGGGATGGCCTTCTTTGGATGTTTCAGAACTGCTATGGACGGGGAGTTTTGGTCAGTTTGGTTTTCATTCTCTGAGAGAGAGAGGGAGGCGAACTGGGAGGGGA
>NW_021538889.1:0-769 GCF_001605985.2 Dendrobium catenatum | reverse complement strand
TTAATACTATCAAATTTATAAGAGAAAATTTTTATCATTTATCTTTCAATATAATATTGATTTTAATAATAAAAATTGGAGTATAATCATGTAAGTTATGCTGAACCTAGACTCAAATAAAATTCATACACTGAAAGCATATTGTTTCTTTCTAAGATCTCTAAAACAAAAAAACAAAAATCAGAAATTTCTCCAACTCTACTCCAGTAAATGCTAGCAAACCGTTTGTGTTAAATTCAAAAAATGCTAATAACTTTGCTATTAATTATTGCTACAGAACGTTGCATAAAAAAGAATATTATTGTTACATGTTAACTACATTATAGTTTTTTAGAGTTTTGAAGAAATGCAAGATAGCAAAGTTCAGATTAATTGCTGCTACAGAGCTTTGCAATTCAGAAAAAAATTTAAGTTTGAAAGTTTTTGAAAGGGATTTGCTAAGTTTTTTTATTCTTTCCATGAAATGTATGATTGCTAAGTTTTTTTATTCTTTCCACTTCAAGAACTTTGCTACAAAACTTTGAATCTTGCATTTCTTCAAAACATTAAAAACAATCTTTCCTACAGAAAAAAAATTTCAGTTTTGATTTTTGAAAGTTTTTTAGACTAATAATCTTCAGATTAAAGCAAAGTTTTTATTTTAAAATTCAATTTCCATTTCATTCCTCATCGCTAAAAGTTTTTGAAACAAAAAATTTGCATATTACATAACTTTGCTTTCTTGCATTTCTGTAAAACTATTAAAAACTTTTCAAAATATTCTCAGAAT
>NW_021538888.1:0-12473 GCF_001605985.2 Dendrobium catenatum | reverse complement strand
CTGTTATAGGTATTGTTTTGTACTTTTGATTTTTGTATGGTCATGGCTTTTCTTCTGTATTTCTTCTATTAGCCATATACCGTATTTGTAGATGATTGTTTTGAGGAAAAGAAAGAAAATATAGATGATTTGTTCCACTGCATTTGATGATTCATAGTAGCTCTGGTCTGTGTTTGTGTGTTGGCTTTTGAGTTGAAATATTTGGAAGATTCAGTTCAGTAAGCAAATTCCAAAGCCAGATCCTTGATATAAGGTTCGGTCGCGGCCCGGTGCGAGCGGGATTCATCCCGGGTCGGGTCGGGTCGTGACAGTGAGCATGTTCAATTCAGAGTTTTCTATGAAAAGTTATGGATTTTAGAAGTTTGAGCATAGGTTTGGACTTGGGTTTGACTAAATGGTTGAATTTTTTACTTTGATTAAACTTTGGGTGATTGAAATTTTATAAAATAGTATATTTTAATTCAAGTTATATGTCTTTGAGTTTGATTAAATTAGAATTTTTTAGAATTAATTCTGAATTTTCAAAACATGCTTAATGTTGACCGCACTTTTGTATGAGGTCACTCTGACCCTTTCCTGGACTCTTGGCCCTAGGACTTCCTAGATCCTAGATTCCTTCTAGGCTCTAGATCTTAGGATCATCCTAGTTCCCAGACCTTAAGATCAATTTAGATCTTAGACCAGTCCAATCCAAAATCTAAGGCTAAGGGTTTATGTCCTGAAAGCCTTTTCTAATGTTTGTTCAAACACTTCAAAACCTAACCAACTGACCCCTGATTCAAAGCCTAGAATTTGTATATTGATAAGGCATATCTCTAGGGCTAGGTCTCCATGTTTGAGCTTAATTTTACCCCACTAGCCCTTGAAATTGAATTGATTTCGAAAGGTTGCTAAACCTTCAAATATTTATGACCCATTCCACTAGGCATATCACCTAGTTAAATTTGACCTTGGAGCTCCTTCCAAACCCTTTGATCTCTCTCAATCCTTTGATATTGACATGATAAGCATTACTCTACATTTTTCTAGACTCACTTTGTCCTAGAATTGACCAGAAGTCAAAATGACCAAAATGCCTTTTAAGGGGGCTTTTGAACTTTTGACTAAAATTCAATATGGGTTAATATCACCAAACTTTGTGACCCCTTTAAATCATCTTCAATGATTATTTAGGACCTAATAGGCCCAATCATAGCCCATGGCTTAACCTGGTTAACCAGGTCAACCATGGTCGACTAAGGTGCTCCCTTAGGGATCAAATGCCCATTTCAAACCAAATGCCCTCTTTTTGGGATGAGACCCCTCCCATTGAGTTTATATGTTCAAATTGAATTCAATGGACCTATCTCTTGGTCCTAGGTCAACTTGGTTGACCAAGTTAACCATGTTTGATCGAACCTTCCATATACCCCCATTCATCCAAACTTAAGACCATTTCAATCCCATTTAGGCCCATGGGGTGATCCCTTGAGTTCACTTGGGTTAGCCATTTGGCTTGACCCAAGTGCCTAAAGAGAGGCCCCCCTTAAGCCACTTTTAAATCCTAACCAAATTGGATCCAACCTAAGGTGTCATTGGGTCTCTTTTGACCCAATACACATTTCCTAGCCAGCCCAACCACTGAGTCAACTTGGGTCAAGAGTTAGGCTAACCCAAAGTGGCTAAAACCACTTAGGATTGAGCCAACTCCCTCCCTAAGCTCAATTGAGCCTATCCAACACCTCCATTAGGTGGCTCTAGGTCCAACACACCTCCCCCAGCCAGACCAAGTCTTGGGTTGACTTGGGTCAACTTTTGGGCTAGCCCAAAGTATTCAAAACCAAATTAACCTGAACCATCTTTCACCTCAGGCCAATCCAAACCTAATTGCTACTTGCATTGGGTGCACCAGACTGGGTTGTGCCTAATTTGACCCAAACCAAGCAGGTTTGGGTCAACCCAACCATTCAATTCAATTAGACTCCCCCAGGTCTAAGTGAGATCACCCTCGAGCTCATCCTATCCCCATAATCCTTTCCAGTCAACCCGACCCAGACCTTAGCTGGCGGCAGTGGGAACCAATGGAGTTTGAACTTCGGTAGTCCCCCCCCCCCCGCACTTCGGGCCTGACTCAAAGCCTTCCAAAAGTTGAGCTCTCCGCCTTCATGCTCACGATCTCTCTGGGAGGATGTTCCCACCCACCTGGCATCCATCCAAAGCCCAGCCCGATCGATCCCGGCCGCCCAACCTCACAGGATTGAGCTGAATAAAATAGCTCATTCCAGGAGCCATCATTCACATTTAAGCTTTCAAAATCATTCCCCAAAGCTCCCTCGATATTCCTCTCTTGCTTCCCAGACTCCTAAATTCTCCCGATCCATTTGGGTGAACTCTGGTGAAAGTGTTTCACACTCTACTCGAAGTCATACCTCCGACCATCCTCTGATCCTGATGCCTGAAGGATATCTGTTCGCCTTAGTCCCTGAAGCTTCCAGATAGAGAAGCTCACCTGTTTAGACCTTTGCTGTAATGTTTTGATCCCGAGCTCCCTAGATAGGTAGTTCGGTCAAGTGTGAAGAAAACCTTCACCTTAATATATTTCTACAGTTGGATTAAAAGTTTTCATCTTCCTGATTCTCCCTATGAAATTTCATCGGAGTTCGCTGGCGGAAGCGCTCGGATCATACAAAATAGTTTCACGACTTCGGTTTTGCATGAGAGGTTGAAGACATAATCTTAGCTGTAGATTTTAATCAATGGTTCGGATTAAATCCTATAATTTTGGAGGCCATTTGATTAAGACCATTCGATCTTCGATTTGATGGCCGCACTTAATCCTACCATTATTAAATCAGTAGCTAATGATTGCCCTACCAATCGGAGAGCACCGACTGATTGGGTAATTAAGAAATTGATTTCACAAAAAATTATGGTAAACTTAAAAAAATCATATCTCCCTACACACTTGGCCAAATTAGGTGTTCTTATTCTTGTTGGAAAGACCTCATGGAGAACTACAAAAGCCCTATGGTCCATGCCCTAATTACATCTGTGTAAAGTTTAATTTCAGTTTGAATATTATGCCTATTATTGCATTCACTTAGTAATTTGAAGTCACCAGGGCTTGGGTCTTTGGGAAAGTGAATTTGAACATGTCGTTGACATGTTCAAATTTTCCCTCCCCTGTTTGAGGTGTTTAATGAAGTTACTAGATGCGCCAAGAGGGAGGGGTGGGGGGAGGGGTGAATTGCAAAAAACTTATTGCAATAAAAATTCTAAACAAGAATTCTATTTTTTTTTTAATTTTTAACAAGAAAAGTTTAACTAATGCGGAAGCAATTATTTAAAAACAATTTGCAACAATGAAATTTTTTTTCTTTCACAATTATCACCAAGAAAATATAATGAAAATAAAGTGCAAACAAAAATAAAAAAGGATAAGGAAAAAGCACACCAGAGTTTTATAGTGGTTCGGTCAAACCATGACCTATGTCCACTCCCCGGAGTCCTCCACTCCAGGAATTTCACTACAAAACTATAGTTCTCCTTTTGCCCCCTCGACAAGATAGAGAAGCCCTTTCAAGACTTACTTTCACCAACCAGGCGTGGAGGAGTGCCAAGCGCTTTTCTCACCCTCCTAGCGATGGCAATGCACCTTCTCATTTTCTCCCTCCTGGAGAAGGTAGATTACCTTCGAGGACACGGATTTAGAAGAGTCTCCTCCTCAGAGAGCCTCCCACAAGTTCTTCTCGGACCACAGGAGGAGCAAGATGCATGAAGAACGGATCAACCGTCTGATCTCCCTCACACTACTTCTCCCTCACCAAGCTCACCCTCTCCTTCCTCTCTCAAACCCCAAAAACTTCTCAAGAGCTCTCTCCCAAGGATTCCCTCTCTAATAATGTTCCCCTCTTTCTTTCACATACTCAAAATATAACTATTTTGATACTTAAAAATGGGCTCCAAAATCCCTAAATTTTTTAAAGTAGTCATTACTATCGTACAGTACGATTTACCATTGTACAATATAATTTGTATAACAGGCTTCATCTTGGTACGAAGGTTTACGAACAATCCAAAAACTTCTAAATATAGTCGTACAATATGATTTACAATCATACGGTACGATTATCAACTCTTCTTTTCGTACAGGACGGTAGCCGGGACGATCAAAACTCATCTCTGTACATCATAGGGTACGACCTACTTCGTATAGTATGAATAGTCAAAATCAAGGCAATGTCCAGGATGAAGTCTAGGATGATTAAAACCCATCTCTGTACATTATATGGTATGATATACATCATATAATATGATTAGGCAAAAACAAGAGATCGTCCAGAACGAAGTCCTGGACAATCAAAACTCATCTCTGTTCATCGTATAGTATGAGTAACAATCAGTGATTAAGACCTTGATTTATTCCGCTAATAACGGGTTAATTTAAGTAAATATTCAAAATAAATCATACAGTACAAATTACTCTGTACAGTACGAACGGCTAATAAACTTACTTAAACTAATCTGGCGACTAGTGTCTTGGATTAGTAACACATCGTATAGTATGATACAAATTGTACAGTATGACCTATTCACAGGAATACGATTCAACCAGATCAGATCATACAGTATGATATAAATTCATACAACACGATCAACATAAAAAAATTTACATTTTTCTTTTAAAACCCTCTCCCCCTATGTGTGTGCATGGTTGCTCAGACTTACATGCAGTTTATAGTCAGACTCAAGAAAAGAGAAAATAAAATAAATAAAAAATTATAATGATACAGACTCACACTCCTACTCTACACCGTCTTGAGTCTTCCTGTTGTCCTGAGTAACTTGTGATCTTTCTGAAATGTTAGTGCTCATAGAAAATAGTAGAAATCAAAGATATTTAATGAATAGTAGCTCAGGGGACATTATTTGTCGTCATCAAAATTTCAAACTCGGGGTCATGGATTACAATATTTAAGGGCATTTTCATGCCAATTTGGATTCAAGGTTCATGGTTTGACCCTTAAATTCAAATTGGAACCATGATATCTCCAATGAGAATTAGGAGTTGGTTTTTGGTGTGATATTGATGATTAGCATAGGGAGTTTAGGGCCACTGATTTTGCCCAATCTAACCCTAGGATAGCTCCCTAGGATTTTTCTAAGGTGGATTAGATATCACCTTAGGTGGCTTGGTTAGCCACCTAAGAGAGCTCTATTAGGAGTCAAATTTAGTGTGTTTGAGCATTGAGATCAGGTGAACTCATGGCCCAAATCTCACTACATTTGGTGTCTATTTGGCCCACCATTTAGGAGCTTCAAAATTCTTCCCTAGAATTAACCTAGAGCACTAACTAATTCATTAAAAATTCTTTTTATATCCAAAAAATATTTATAAGGACTTTAACTGACCCTAATAGAACCCCTAGCCTATAAAAAATCTAAACACTATTAGTCAACTTTTAATTTTACCTTATTCCTAATTTTAATTTTTTTTTTTGAAACTGCCAAAGGCATTTTAATAGAAAGGAAAAAACTATTACAAACTAGAGAATGATAGAAATCCTATCACACTCTTCTTTAAGCAATGTCAAAAAACTAGGAGGTATCTTATTGCAATAAAGATCCTCCCAAATAAAATCCTCTACTAAAGCAAAATTAGCACACAAACCGGCTAATTTATTACAATCTCTATGAACAAAATGAGAAAGGAATTTACCAATAACTTCAAGAAGGACAAATCTTCGATCTCCTCCTCCTTGTAGTGAACTTTATTCATAGAATTTTGAAGATACTTGATGACATTATGATTATCACTTTCAACAATAATCCCTTTAGCTTCATAGTTCCTATTATTATGAAAGAATTTCAAAGCCCTTATAGCCATAAGCTCCAAATAACCAATGTCCCAATGCACACATTTGATACCAAAAGCAAAAATAAATCTTCCTTTATGGTCTCTAAAAACTCATGCAATTCTGGCTTCCTTAGAATCTAATAGAGCAGCATCAAAGTTACCTTTAATCCACTCGAGTGGAGGAGGGTGCCAAGTAGAATTGGACAGCTTAAAAAGCTGATTGGCTCCCCAGTGGTCTGAGAAGATATCACACTTTGAAGAAGAAATAGCTGTTTCAATAACTTTAGCAGTGAGGAAGCTCATCCCCAACTCATTGCCACCATGGGTAACATTATTTCTACTTTTCCAAGAGAAGTAAACCACTGTACAGTAAAGATTAGCCAAAAAAGGATTTGATTTAGACAAAACCTTTAAACAATTGATACAGTCTGACCAAG
The DNA here is from genome assembly GCF_001605985.2 of Dendrobium catenatum. Taxonomy (NCBI): domain Eukaryota; kingdom Viridiplantae; phylum Streptophyta; class Magnoliopsida; order Asparagales; family Orchidaceae; genus Dendrobium; species Dendrobium catenatum. Next base: position 6,200 of record NW_021538888.1, on the reverse strand, counting down.
TATTGTATCTACGAAGTTTGAACCCCGAATTGCCCAAGGTATCAAACAGCTGAATTAATAGACCACAGTTTACCGCAATATGTTCCTCTATTTAAGCTGTTGTATAACCTCTCGGACAGGGATTTGAATGAATAATCCTTCTATACATGAGATAATCCAAAGTTGGGATACCTTTATTAAGTAATCTCTACCAAAAACAACGAACACGTGGTGACAATTTAATTATTGTCAGCCACTTCCAGCAGCTGTTCTTGATACAAACAGCACCATAATCAGTTCTAGCCAAAGCAGCCATTGATTTCCCTGAAAACCTGTACAGAAGTTCTCTGGAATCAATATCATTTCCTTTCTCAATCTATACTTGTAAAATTAACTTCATTAATTCCAGATCAAAATGTTTCCTTAGCTCAATCTGATTCCATTCCCCATCTTTAATAAAGAAAACAAGTTTTGGGAATTCTTCTACCATAACATTGATGAAAGTAGGCCATTTAGAAATACTCCTGTTAAGAATCCACACATCATCTAGAGTATCAATGGAAGCACCTGTAGCAACCTTCCATTTCATTAGAGGCCATAAGGAATTCAAACCATTAATCAAGAATCTCCATGTAATAGAGCAGCTTTGCTTTCTAACTCCACTACAGATATTACTCCCATATTTAGCCCGTAGAGTCCTATACAGCAAAGAATTGGACCCTTTAATGAATTCCCGAGCATATTTAGATCTAAGAGGTCCCACCATTGAAGAAGAAGAATGTAAACCCGCTCCTCCTTCAGCACAAGGCTTACAAAGAACCTCCCACGAGATGTAGTGCATACCTGAATTAATCCTAATTTTAAAATTAATAATTAAGTTAAGTTTATAATTAATCCTATTAAATAATAAAAATAATTAAAAAGTCCCAAAAATTCCTTAAAAACTTCCTAATCCCTACTTAGATCATTTTTTTATCTTTGGAGGTCATTTCAAGGAGTTTGGGACTTATTTGGGTTCAAATCATTAAAAGGACCCTTTATTAAAGCAAATTAAAAAAATTCAATAAATACATAAATCTTATAAAATCATAACTAATTGTAGAAAATTCCAAATCAATCGAAATCAAAGGCTAATGACTTGAAATAAAATTAATATTTTTTAAAAATGTCAAATCTTTAAAATTTAGTCAAATTCAAAAAAGTCAATAGTTTGGTCAAACTTAGGTCAAAATCTAGGCTTAAACTTCAGAAATTCAAAATGTTTTGTAGAAAACTCCAAATTAAGCATGCTAATAGTCTAATTACTCTTCATAAGGTTTAGTATTTATTAAAAATTTGAAATCTTCAAGATTAACTTTAATTTTAAAAGTTATCTTTTAGTCCCTTAATTAATACATTAAGATAATTTTAAAAAATTTAATAATACATAAATTTCTAGAATTTTCTAATTTGATTAATAAAACACTCAATCAACTTCTTAAAATCAACCACTAATTAAATTATTTAATATTAATTCACCTTTATTTTTAACTGACCTAAATCACCTTAATTAACCCCGATCGCTACTAAGTAACCCAGGTATACGATGCTATTAGCTTAGCCCCAAGGAAGGTGAAATAAACTTCATGGCCTAGGTGTGAAATAAAGGTAGTGATCATCTAACGATTAAAATATAATTAAATCAATCCTTAACACATTAATACTTAAACCTTAACATAAAATTTTCCCTTCAGCCTTAACAAACTTAAACTTTAGACAACTTCAACTAACTACCCAGCCTAGGATCTACCCCAGCTATATGACCTTTTACACACACTTTAGATGGTTTGCTAGGATAATTGACTCTAGATTTTGGCTAGGTTGATGTTTACTTTTCTGCGGTCTGCCAAATTTTTTAAGATTTTATTATATATTTTGAATGAAACTGTGTGGTGTGTTTGCTTACTTTTATTGCACTATGTGGATGATTGATATGTTAGTAGACTAGTTTACCCTTAGGATGGGAACATTCTGGATGCTCACTGAGTTTTTACGAGTGGCCACGCTCATGCAAGGCAATAAAAAGGGCGCTAAATAAAAATCAATTATAAATATGCTCACTACAAGTGCTCTAGCAGCAAAGCCCTTAAATAATAAAAAGAATTTAGCCAGTGTGTTTACTTCTTTTTTTGCACATACATATAACTTTTTAGGAATGTTTTTTAATATTTAAATGCTTAGGATAACCTTACAGGAGAGTTTAGAATTTTTTTATATACATATGTAATTTATTTGAGATGTTATGTGTTGTGAAAGTTGAAATTTGAGTCGGGATATATAAATCCAAAGGTTGGACTCCAAAGAGAAAAGGATACCCTTTAGGGGGTTAGCCCTTTTCTATTTGAAAGTCTAAATTTTGATAATCTTTTTCAAACCCAAAGCAGAAAGGGGCTATTCCCCTTAAATTAAGAGCTCTTTTTCCATTTGGGTAGAAAGCAACGAAAAATCCAAGGAGTCGACCCCAACTCTCCAAAACTTTAATAAAAATGTCCCTACCACTCTATCATAAAATGACAGGATTCATGCATTTAAAATCGATTAGGTGGCAAACTGGCTCCCCAATCTAGGCTGGGATAAGTCTATATCTTGCACTGCATTAGTTAGGTTCAGACTACTATGATCCAGTGTCCAAATATAGATTTAGGATCCGGGAAGATCTTGGTTCATAAGACCCCAACCTCCATAAATATAATCTCAATTTTCTAATAAAATGCTAAACTTAACTAAATCTTCTTTTAATCCAAAATGTAAAGCCCAACACTTAGATTAAGTTGGGACACTTCTAAATGGCTATGGAATCTCGAAGTATCCCATACTCTTCTTTCCATGAATATGTTAATAAGTGTTCAATCTTAATCCATTCCCTTTTATAATTCCAAAATTCACTTCCTTTGATATCACTCCTAGAAAAATGATAACAAAAATTTGCCACTATTTTAATTAAGAGTTTTTGTAGGAGGCTCTATCGTCCTACAATGTTATTAACTATAAGGAGTTGTGCTCATAGGAGATTTAAAACCACACACACCTTATTTTCAAAATTGATTTTCAAAATTTAATTGGATTTCTTTGGGAAACTTAAAATATTAATGCTCATTAACATCATATTCGAAGAAAATTAATATCGAATGATAGTTTCTCCCTTTGGGGTAATATATCTTTTATTGATAAAGCTTTGGATATGAACTTAACGATCATCCTTCTTTATTATCATAGCTAGATATTTAGTTTAATCTCATTTTGGCCTTTCGGGGCCATACAAAGTTCTCTTTTAAATCCGGTCACAATATTCAAGATGAGATTCACAATTCTAATTATTTCCACCTTCCAAGGTGGTATACTTTTTCTAATGGGATGTTTGATTTTAGAATTAGAATTCAACATTAATTTTAAAATTCCTATAGAAAATTGATCTTTTTCAAAAAAACCCCTTTCAAAATTCCACCAACACTTAATTACTTGATTTTTTCTTTAAAATTGGTTAATTAGGAGGGCTTTAGTATTTTAGATCCAAATCAAATCTAAATAGCATGGAATCACCCCTAAAGGTCAAGAATGACCCAAGTAGGGTAATTTAAAGTGTTTAGAATTTTTTTTTGGATTTTAAAAGATTTTAAATTAATTATTAGAATTAATTATTAATTTAACTTAGAATTGGAATTAAGGTGAAATTAAAGGTTACTTGATAGTGTTATGATTTTTCATGAGTTGAGGGTTTGATTAGGGTCAATTAGAGTCCTTATATGGATTTTTTAGATTTAATATGAATTTTTATTGAATTATTTAAGGCCCTAAGTCAATCCTAAGGGTTTTTCTTTAAACTCCTAATTCATAGACCAAATGGGTACCAAATCTAGTGAATTTTGGGAAATTTGATCACCTGATCTGAAGCTGAAACACAATAAATTTGACCCAAAATGGAGCTCTCTAAGGTGGCTAATCAAGCCACCTAAGGTGATCTCTAAGTCGGCTTAGGAAAATCCTAGAGATCAATCATAGGGTTAGATTGGGGAAAACTTAGTGGCCCTAAACTCCTTATACTAATCATCATCATCACACTAAAACACAAAACCTAATTCTCATTAGAGAGATCATGGCTCCAATTTGAATTTAAGGGTCAAACCATGACCCTTGAACCCAAATTGGCATGAAAGTTCCCTTAAACACCACAAACTGGGGAGGCAAAATTTGTACATGTCAGGGACATATTCAAATTCACTCTCCCAAAGTCCCAAGCCCTGATGACTTCAATTTAACACACAAATGTATTAACAAATAAAATATTCAAATTAAAATTAAACTCTACACATATGTAATTAGGGCCTGGGACCATAGGCTTTTATTGATCTCTCTGAGATCTTTCCAATGATTCTAAGAACACCTAAATTGGTCAAGTGGGTTGAGAGATATAAATTTTTGAAGTTTTCCATGAATTTTTATGAAAATCATCCCCTAATTACCTAGTCAGCAGGTGCTTTACACGCAGTGTGTTTCAATTGGCAGAGCAATTATTAGCTACTGACTGGATAATGCTCGGATTAATCATAGCCATCAGATGAAATATCAGATGGCTCATATTAAATGGCCTATGGAGCTATGGGACCTAATCCAGCCCGTTGATTGAATTCAACAGCTAGGATTATATCTTCAATCTCCAGCATGAACCCGAAGCCATAGAGCTACTCCGACATGATCCGAGTGATCCCGCCAGTGATCTTTAATAAAATTTCAAGGGAGGATCAGGAGGGTGGAAATCTTCAATCCAATGCTGTAAATCTATTAGGGGGAAGGTTTCCTTCATACTTGACCAGACTACCTATCTAGGGAGCTCGAGATAAAAATTTTATCATAGAGAAGGTCTCAACAGATGAGCTTCTCTATCAGGAAGCTTTAGGGGATGTAGGCGAGTAGATCTCTTTCAGATGGCGAGACCCAAGTATGGCCTGAGGTAAGACTTCAAGCAGACCGTGGAGGTATTTTGTCGGAGTTCGCTCAAACAGATGGACAAGAGCAGCTGGCAGACTAGGAATTGAGAGAGGAACGTTGAGTGAACTCTAGGGAATGATTTTAAAAGATCAATTATGAATGATGGCCCTTGGAACAAGCTCCCATGTGCAGCTCACTCCCGTGGCAATGGATGGTTGGGATTGACTGGGCAAGCTATCAGATGGATGCCAAGTGGGAGGGAACATCCTCCCAGAGGGATCGTGTGTATGAAGCTGGCAAGCCCAACCTTTGGAAGCCTTTTAGTCAGGTCCGAAGTAGGGGGGGCATCGAAGTTCATTCTCCATTGGTTTTGGTCGCCGCTGGCCAGTGTCTAGGTTGGGTTAACCTAGAAAGATTGATAGGTGTTTGAAGAATTTTAATTTTTAAGCTCTCATTGATAAATTACCCTGCACCTTGAGGGTTGGAAGGCGAAGTCTTTATCTTTCGGAGGCGGATGTCAATTCATCAAATTTACTATCATTAATACTATTACCTATTAGATAAGGGGATCCATTTTACCAAAAGAATGTGTTAAATTCTTGAATAAGCTTTGTTCCTAGTTTCTCTAATGGTGATGTTAATGTTTAGAAGATTCATATGGGTTCTTAGACTAATACGTGTAAACCTTTTAAATTTGGTGGCTTTGGAGTCCTGACTCTTATTGATCTTCATTTTTTCTTATAATTATTCCATAATTTGGTAGCTCTTAACCTCTAAAGTCTTATTAGTTCCTGGTAGAAAGACAAATATCACTCCTTATGGAGTCCCTGTACTCCCAAAGACAGAACAAAGTGAAAGACCCTTGAGACTCTTGTTGGCGATATCTTTAGGCATTTTTTTTTAATGTTACTCCTGACAACAATCTCCACTTATTTAGGACTCATTGGATTCATAGAAACAACATTGAAAATTAATCAGGCATTCCTAACTTTCTTCTATCTCTCTATTTAAAGCCTTATGGTATTTGATGTAATTTTTAATGGGAGCTAGACCTTGCTTGCTTCCTTACATTCTGCTCTTTTGATGCTTTTTAAAAGTATTCCTATTAGCCCTCAGAGTAATGCAAACATTATGTGGATGGGTGTTTCTAAGCCTAATTTCAAAAAATTTGGGCCTCTTATTTTTATAATCTAGAGATGGTTAATTAGTATAAGTATATTTTGTTGCGGATCTATGGTTCATGATTTTGATGATAG
>NW_021538887.1:0-253 GCF_001605985.2 Dendrobium catenatum | reverse complement strand
ATTAAGGAAGGAGATAAAATGAAAGGAAAAATAATGCCAGAAAAAGATGAATGGCAGACCGCAATATCCAAGAAGACAATGAAGATGATCAAACAGCTGGAAAGAGTTCCTAGCATCAAATGGAAATCCTCTACAGAACCAGTGCTTAAATTAAAAGGAAATCCAAATTCAGGTGCATCCACTTCCAGGTCATTAACTCAGAGACGTCCTAATACAAAAAGATTCTATAAGGAATCCTCCAAGAAGTCCAGTA
>NW_021538886.1:0-361 GCF_001605985.2 Dendrobium catenatum | reverse complement strand
CGTGTTATCCAATTCAAAAATGAACTACACATGTACATAAAAAATTGTTAGACTGGTCCACTGGACCGGTCCAGCCGGTCCGGGCGGGACCGGTTCACGGGCGAAATTGCAAAAACAGCGGAAAAAGCTTCCGCCTGGGCGGAAGCCGCGCGAGACGCGCGCCTTGCGGGACGGTTTCTGGAAGGAAATTTGAGGGAGTTTAAGAGGGAAATTGATTGCATGGACTGTTTAGGGAATTCCTTTTGAATTGTATGCATTAAGTAGTTGATTTTTGTAGGGTTTGGGGCATCTTGAATTTGCTGAAAATTTGAGATCTCTTAGATCTAGGTTTTCTTTGGGCTCTAGCGGCGTCTAGAGATTT
>NW_021538885.1:0-286 GCF_001605985.2 Dendrobium catenatum | reverse complement strand
TGGTCAGTTTTGGCAACCATGGGCTGCTTGGGTTTTTTAAGGACAATGATGAATGCAATCTTCCTCTTCTCCCCTTGGACGGTCTCGGTCCTCCCCTTCGTTTGGCAACCAGGGGAGCTCGACATTCCGTCTGTTTTTGGTAGTCTCGGTGATCTAATTGCTGATTGCTTACTGAGTCCTTAGAATTTTGTATTATGTATCTTTATTTTTGGCTTTTCTTTTCTTTAGCAGCTTGGCTGATAGTTTTGGCCTTTTGGGGCTTTTTTGTATTCTCTCTTGTTTTTTG
>NW_021538884.1:0-234 GCF_001605985.2 Dendrobium catenatum | reverse complement strand
TTTATTTGTTGTGTTTTTATTTTTGTTTGTTTTATGTTTTTTTTCTATTTTTAATTTTTGTGTGTTTTTGTATGATTTTGAGATATTTTCATATCGGATTCCATGTTTCTTGTTGTGAGACATTTGGAATGTGATATGAAGATTTTTATAATTTGTGTACTTGTATTTTATTTAGTGTTTTTTTATTCTTTTATTGCTTTAGATTTTTTTGGATGTTTAAGTGTTTTTGTTCTG
>NW_021538883.1:0-701 GCF_001605985.2 Dendrobium catenatum | reverse complement strand
TATAATCATGCTTAGTCTTAAAATTTTCCCAAATATTTTTTATTCATATCAAGAATGGAAGGACTAGATCACATCCTTTCCTAATTTAAAATCGACTTGATAATCCAACCATTATGCCATCCCATCGGTCCCTCAGAGATTATGTTTTATTGAGTGGTCCATCTGGTGTTGCCGATAGTGATTAAAAATTTATCCTTCGGTAGATTTCATCAACATTATCTTATTTTAGTGCATAAAGTAACAATGTTCCAAATCTTGATTCTATGTATCCAAATAAGTTGATTGATAAAAATTTAAAAGAATAGATAAAAAAGAAAAAAAATTAAAAATTTTTTGTGGATTAACGAGTTTTTAAAAGTGGGAAAAATGTGCCCAAAATATTAAAAAAATTTTAACAGGATCCAAATTTGTAGAAATGATATCAAATAAAATAATTTTCTTATTTATTATTAATAAATTTCTACATTTTTTTTTATTTTTTAATGCTATCTCTAAAAATCTTATAAAATGAAAAGAAATATATTCTATTTTAAAATGTAGAAAACCCCAAAAAGTTATTTTTGCGCATTTTGTGGAAAAAAAATCTTAAAACAATAATTATCTAAAAATCTTAAAACTAAAAATTAGCTAAAAATCTACAACAACTTATAGATTAAGGCTTCGTTTGAGACAACTTATTTTATGCTTCCTAAAGCAGCTTC
>NW_021538882.1:0-211 GCF_001605985.2 Dendrobium catenatum | reverse complement strand
AAAAGCCATTAATTGGGGCATTAAATAGGCTCTTAATAAGGATTTAAATGGGTCGATTTGACCCATTATGACTTGGATTGACTAAGTCATGTGCTGACTTGGTCAACTCAGTCAAATAGGTCTAATGGGTATGAGGTTTGAGCCAAGAAAAAGATTGGATATGATTTAGGCTCTCAAAGGGCTTAATGGGTCAAATTGGTCAACCCTGGTT
>NW_021538881.1:0-231 GCF_001605985.2 Dendrobium catenatum | reverse complement strand
CTACTAAATCACCTCTAATAATTTGATCTAGAAAAAGGATATTGGTACTAGAATTTTACGATTATAAATGTCAATAATATAGAAGAAATATATCTAATATTATGTTTTTTATCATAAAAAAAATTACACATACCAAAGTTTATGGGGTAGATAAATAAATTATTAAAATAGACTTTTCAACAACAATTATTCTATTTCTTCAAAATGTATTTAGGAATCTTGAAGGATTTC
>NW_021538880.1:0-229 GCF_001605985.2 Dendrobium catenatum | reverse complement strand
TTTTTTTATATATTAATTGCTTAGGATAACCCTGCAGGTGAGTCTAGATTTTTATATTGAGATCAATGTAATTTGTGTAAGTGTCAAGTGTTGTGAAAGTATATTTTGAGTTGGGATATATAGGTCCAAAGTTTGGATTCCAAAGAGGAAAGGATACCCCTTTGGGGAACACTCCTTTTCCATTTGGAAATCCAAATTTGGATCATACTTCTTCCTTACCCAAAGAGGA
>NW_021538879.1:0-232 GCF_001605985.2 Dendrobium catenatum | reverse complement strand
CCTATTGAAATGATTCAATAAAAGAATTCAAATCCGACTCATTTATTAAATGGGTTAACCCAAACCTAGAATTGTTGGGTTGCTATTGGTTAGATTTTTTGGCCGTATCATATATTCACACCCCTAATGGAGCATTTTGTTTGGCCCAAACACAGTGATCTTTTTCTTATTTAGGTTTTCAAGTAAAAAAGTTTCATGTTTCTTGCGTTCTTCTCTTTCAATCTATTTTTGC
>NW_021538878.1:0-201 GCF_001605985.2 Dendrobium catenatum | reverse complement strand
ACTCCCACTCCTTACCAGCAATGCAATCAACTTCTTTTCTACTAAACGATTCCATCTTAGTCTCCAACAGTCCAATAAAGTTAACATTAAACTCCCCCACTAGGTGCCGTAAGTAATTGCCCGTCTTCCTCTTACGAGCACCTCTACAGTTCCAACAAAGGATGTTAAGCATGATCCACCAAAGGGGAAGCGTCCCCGCCG
>NW_021538877.1:0-464 GCF_001605985.2 Dendrobium catenatum | reverse complement strand
TTTCTAAAAATGTGTTGTGGAGAGAGGCGTGGTAAAATGGTTGGGAGCTTTCACACCTCGCCGCTAGCCCGCACTAAAAAGCCCTAACCTATTAATTTCTAAAAATTGCACTTGCTCACTTGTCTAAAAAAACAAATATTCTGCCACAGGGAAGATAAGTTACCGGTGTTGGAGTAAACCCTTACTAGCAATTGCATACATATAGTGCCTCTAGTAAGATTTCAGCCAAAAAGCAACCCTAAAAAATCAAAATTCAAGAGGGCAAATAGCTTTTGATAGGATCCAAGATTTTAATTAGAGCAATTTTAGCAGCTCTATCAATCCAAAGGATGAATAAATTTGAAATGGGGTATTCAGTCAATTTCATATCTCATCCTCTCCCCAAAAAGGTAGTATTTATGGATTTCCAGTGCATTAAGCTAATTAATCATAATTAATTACTAATAAATAATAAACTGATTACA
>NW_021538876.1:0-255 GCF_001605985.2 Dendrobium catenatum | reverse complement strand
ATACACATATGAATTGAATTATTTTTTAATAGTATTTTCTTTAAATATATATACATATATATTTAATATATATGTATTTTAAATTATTTTAAAATTTCATATTATTAAATTACTTTAATTTATGGGGATCCACTTTGTGAAATTTTAAACTTATGTTATGCACATGAATAGAAATCATGTGGGGTGCATTAGTGAGTGGTTGAGTTCCAACCATCCATGAATCGCATCATAAAGCATGCTTAATTATCTTTTTGA
>NW_021538875.1:0-201 GCF_001605985.2 Dendrobium catenatum | reverse complement strand
ATAAGACCCTCCAAGTAAAAGAACATTGCCAGCAACATGCCAATTGGAATATCCTTTGGTTATTTTATTTCAGCATTAAACCAACCCTCAAACCCATTTTAGTTATTTATTATTAATTGTATTAAAGGAGATGGTCTAACTATTTATTAGATCCAAATCGGTTTATGTAAACACTATATAAGTTATTTAAACATATATTTT
>NW_021538874.1:0-1173 GCF_001605985.2 Dendrobium catenatum | reverse complement strand
AAACCTAAACAAAATTAAAAAAAAAAAAAGTATAAAGTAATCTCAAATCACAACAAAGAAACTGGCCCAAACATTTGATGTTTTTGAATCATGCATTTTGTCCCCACCCAACAAATGGCCCTACTTGAAGCAATCCCAAAGAAGCCTTCGATAAGCTTGCTTCCTTGTGCTTCTGATTTGTCTAATTTCTTTCTCCATTATCTACTGGAAAATATTGATGACTAGGCAAAGAAAACTTCAAAATCTTCTCATAATATGCTTAAAAAGGAAGAAAAAATTCTAGAGTTTATGTTGTTTGACATGTTTTACCAGCTAATTCATAGCACTCGAACTCAATGTGAACTGGTTGAAAGTAAATTTGAGAATCTGGATGGGCGGGCCGGATTCAAGCACCGACTTTATCTGCAAATATATATTAAAAAGAAAAACTCACCTGTAATAAGGTGATTGGAGATTGTTTATTTGAAGAAAATGAAAATGATAAACTTTCAGGAATATGACTAATGGATAAAGATCATGGATAGTTGTCCAATGTAGAGAACACTGAATTGATTTAGTACTGTTGTTTTGGTTAGTAATATTAAATTGTTGCTTTTCTTTTTTGGATTTTTCTGTAGAGATCATGAATATTGGATTAAGTCTGCATATGAAATGAAACCTTGAGTTAGCATCTAAAATATTTGTTATTTTTTCTATATCCTTGTTTGGTTGTGTTATTGTTATCAGAGATGAAAAGCTACTCATGAAGCGTGCAAATTGAGGCTTCATTTGGGATGACTTTCTTACTACTTCTTAAAGTAATTTTTAAGTAAAAAATTAAAATTTGTATTAAAAAGCTGCTTTAAGAAGCAGTAAAAAGCCATCCTAAATGAAGCCTAAGTATTCATGATCATAAATCATGATTCTAAAGTCATGATCATTAATCACGTATGGACATGTACATGCATTGACAATTATACAAAAAATAAATGGAAGTCTCACACAGTTTTCTGAACCTGTACATAAGGAATCAGAGTTAACTTCTTTACCTGCTTTCAACTGTATAGGACCAGGACCACAGTAACTCAAAACAGAATTTACATTTATGATTGTGGCCTTCAGGCTAACAATCTGTACTATACATCTCATCCAAGGACAAAGATAATATTTTTTTCAATTAATTTTGAGATTTTT
>NW_021538873.1:0-502 GCF_001605985.2 Dendrobium catenatum | reverse complement strand
CTCTCTCTCTCTTTCTCTCTCTCTAGTTGGCTGCACTTAGGGGGAAATCACTTTTTGATAAAATAAAATGAGTGGAAGTTGATATTTTTTAAAATTTTGGACTTGGAATTGTGGCACCCAACCCCACAGCTCCACAACATGTACCAGTAGAGAACATGTCGCCACAGCCCTAAATTATTTTGATGAAAAGATAGAGAGCTCAATGTTGTAGTGTCACCTACCTCGGTGCCACAACATTCATAGAGGAATTTTTAAGATATTTTAATCATGCTCAGAAACCCCATGATTTGTCTCAGAAAAGATTTAAACACTCATATGCATACAAAATACTCACAAACACATGAAATGAGGTATGACTTTTCATCTCAATAAATAACTTATGAATTTTTATCTCAAACTATGAAAAGAAAAGTTTGATCTAGATGTCCTAATTAAATTTTATTAAATATATTTAATTTTTTTATTTATGTCATGATTGTTTGACAAATTTTACACCAATTAT
>NW_021538872.1:0-1184 GCF_001605985.2 Dendrobium catenatum | reverse complement strand
ATCCTAAAAAAGCTTCTAAGCCTAAAAAAATTGCTCCTTCAACTTCAGTTATTTCTGATGCTGCTCCTACCGCTGAACAACCAAAATCTCATGTTTCTGTACTACCCAAAACTGCAATTTTTGATGTTGAGGATTCCAAAACTATAGAATGTCCGGCTGAGGGATTTTTGGAATACCCGGGACGATTACTGCTTAATGAAGAAAAGAGGAATTCCATTGATAACCTTCTTAAGCAGTATACAAAAAAGTACGTAGTTTTATTTGCAATATCGAGTTGTACCGAGAAAAAAAAAATACTCGGTACAACTCGGTATTTAACTTTTATTTGATATTTTTTTCTATATGAACGCCAACATAGTGGTTTTTTTCTCAATACCGAGGAGTACCGAGAAATTAAAAACTCGGTACAACTCGGTACAAATCGGTATAGCAGTTATTTGGTATTCACTTTCCTAGATTTTACTGTACAAACCGGAAGTACCGTGTTTATATACTGAATACCGAGTTGTACCGAGTTTAAATAACTCGGTACAACTCAGTATAGTACGTTTTTACTATTGATGGTGAGAAAAAAATGTACAGGGAGGATACCATATTGGCGAATGGAAATGCAATTATTTTTAGAAGCCAAATGGACGAATTGTTGCTATGCGAAGAGCTTGACAACAATCATGTGGACACTTTTGCATTTCTATTATCTGAAAAAAATAACCTAGTTCCAGGACTGAACCAACCTTTTCTATATGTTTCTTCTTTTCATTGGGTAAGTAATCATTTATAGTATAGGTATAGTCTATATCATTTACTAACTAAATGACTTTTTTTGCAGGGTTATCATATTCAAAATAAAGAGGAAAACACCACTTCATTTGTGTGAAACATCACCCCAGATGCTGTCAAGAATGCTAACCTTATATTTGTTCCCATCATAAACGAAAAACACTGGACTTTGCTAGTTGCAAACATGAAGAAAAAAATATGGGATTTTATGAATTCAATACCCAAAGCAACACACAAGGCTATTGCTCTGGAAGTTGTAAGAACTTAGGTTTATCTTTGTTTTATTGTATTTTATTGATTATAAATATTCTAATTCTACTACCTTTACAGATATCTCATTTATACGCTGAAGCAAAGGATGCTTTCAAGGATGATATAAGAACCTGGCCAATCCAAGCGATCCC
>NW_021538871.1:0-273 GCF_001605985.2 Dendrobium catenatum | reverse complement strand
AACAATTGTTGAAGTACTTAGGGTATTGCTGAAATAAAAATTTTCTATAATTAGATAGCATTTTTGACATAGGTTAGTCATGTGACAAAAATGTGTAATTTTTGTTTTTTTTTTTTTGGACAAGATTTTGTTTTTTTTTTTTCAACAAGAATAATGCCTATGTTTTCATCAATCAAAATAACAACTTGAATTTAATTTATCTCATTTTGGCTTAATTATTTTAAACTCCTATTTAATCCATTTAATTTTTATAGCCTGCAGTAACAAGTTCAT
>NW_021538870.1:0-250 GCF_001605985.2 Dendrobium catenatum | reverse complement strand
TATAATGAGATTAATCATTTCATTCCCAAAAACTTTTTTTAATTCAATCACATCCCATTCATCTCTTTTTATAAATTTATCCAGAAAAATATTTTCTTCATCCTGAGGGACAACAAAAGAAGGCCATTCATTTATTTTTCTGTCAAGCAGCCATATGTCTTCAAAAGCTCTGATTTTGGATCTATTTCCCACGCTCCATTTCAGAAAAGGAATTAGAACTTTTCCTCCATCAATCAGTATTTTCCATGAG
>NW_021538869.1:0-219 GCF_001605985.2 Dendrobium catenatum | reverse complement strand
GATATTTTAAGATTATGACAAATATAAATGAATCAAATTGAGTCATATAGTGGAAAATTTATTCTGTGCGGACGCCTAACGCCGTCCAGAGACCGGCCAGAATGCGCCACATCACTCCTTCGCTCGGTACCGCTGACGTGGCTGCACTTGATTCGCCTCCGGACATAGAGCTACGTCCGGCCTCCGCAAAGAATAATATAGTGAGCTCGAGTTATGGCA
>NW_021538868.1:0-601 GCF_001605985.2 Dendrobium catenatum | reverse complement strand
TACCCAAAAATATATGATAATGATATAAATATGTTTTAAAAGCTCATGAGTGAGGACTTCTTTAAGTGGCTAATTTGGCACTCACATATGCCATTAGAGAGGATGAGTTTTGTAAGTCATGTGTTGATGTAACTTTTATGTTTCTAACAAAGTAAATAAAAGTTATTAGTTTATATGTGAGATTTCACGTTTAATGATATTCATGTTGTTGTATGACTATAACCCTTTTTACACCTCACTATAGACCTCACATGAAATGCTGAATCCATCTACGAATTACTTTTTAAGTTGCTTTAGTAGATAAGGGTTTTGATAAAAGATAAAATATTCTCCTGCTACGACATATGATGTTCTAAGTGCTATAGTAAGTTTATCCTTGTAAATTTTCAAGAAAACATAACTTTGTTAAGTAGTCATCTCACATACAATTTAATGATTGCCATATATCTTAATAATAGTTATTGTGGAGTGTATGCAATATTACACACAATATGCTTGATCTTAAGGAAAAATCTTCTAAAATGTACACATAATCATTTACAATTCTTTAGGGACTATTTATACACAACTTTATTCCACATTAATGCAAAGCCATATATTT
>NW_021538867.1:0-4947 GCF_001605985.2 Dendrobium catenatum | reverse complement strand
TATAATATTCTGTTTATAATGCATTATGAAATAGACTTTACAACCGTAGTCAAGTATACCCCAAAGTTACTAGTCTAGAGGAGAAGTGTTAATTCATTCTGGGAGGATTAAAGGACTTTATAAGGCATCAATTAAAACCATTTCACATCTGAGATTTTTCTAAGCTATTGGAATGAGCTAGATTTATTAAGAATAATATTATGGCTACTCAAAAGAGATGGGATGTGATTAGGAGAAGATTTTGAGGGGAGTCATATAGCAGTGGAGTAAGCAGAAAGAAGCCCCGGTTTGGAAGTGTAGAATCCAAGAAATTTTATAGTTTTGATTAGTATAGGGGGATCTGTGTCTGTTAGTAACATTGTAATGAGTGGATATTATGATAGGAGGTTTTTTTAATAGATGTTACCATTATACATGTCAGTGTTTTTATTATAACTAGTCTGGTTATAGGGTGGCTAAGTGTCATTGTAATGCACCAGAGGGTATATTCGAGGCTAAAGGAAGTCAAAGGATATTGTTAGTTGCGGTTCCATCTAGAGTTAGAAGTGAGGGATTGACTGTTTATGGGGACTATCGAGTGAACTTAAAAAAAAAAAAAGAATTTCTTATTCTTTCAACCTTAAATAATGCTTATGTTTTCTTTGTTATGTCAATAACAAAACCTCACTTAATATACTCAAGTATATGTATGAAATCAAGTAATAAATTGATAGAGTAGAGTGTCAAACCCATAAGGAAGTGTTATTCTTACTTGTAACTAACTATTACTGTTTACTCTAAATTCATACATTATCCTATAGAAATAAAAATATTGTTTTGGAGTGTTTGTCACTGAATAAAATATTAGAACAATAAATATAATATTTAGTAAAAGTGTTTTAGATTGAGGAATGTAAATTCCATATTTTTTCTAATGAGACTCTTAATTATGGATGTGATTCAGAGCATTTTCTCTCCTTGATCTCTATCGAGCTTGTGGGGGTGAAAAGGATATATGCTAACCTACAATTATTATAATATCCCCTTTAGAATCAAGAATATTTAAATATCTTATGTCTAGACGCGTTAGCGTTCTATTTCATTATTCCTAGTTGTTCTTGCTTTCCTCCGTTGAGGCTATACATCATATAAAATTTTAATTACAAATATGATCACTATATGCATTAAATAAAGAATGTGATATAGTTAAAAATATTAATAAACATTTAAAGTATAAGAGTTTTATTAATACTTACATGCTATTTACATCAACATAAGAGATTTAATCAGACATAGAATAAATGACAAGCAAACACATTTTTATTATGTTTAAGAATAATTAAAGTATAAGAGATTGTTATCACTAGGATTGATCAATGTGTGTTCTCTACACTCCTTCCCTTACTTAAAGAATTGCTTCAATAAATATAGGTTAAACACTCCAATGAATTGTATTATGTACTTTTCTAGCCACCCTTAGATTTTACTCTAAGAGAGAACTATAGAAGTACACTGAAAGAGTACTAAATTTTACACGAGTGATTGAACTCGTAATAAACTAAATAAAAAATCTATTTATAAGAAAACTCAAAAATAAAATTTGTACTATCGCACTTGAAGGTGTGGTACTATGATGCCCTCAAAGCTAAAAGAATGCCTTGACGCTAACATTTTTATTCTCCATCACGGTGCTTGATGATGTGGAAAAGTTGCTTAGTGAATAGTTGTGATTCACTAGAATAATGTGGCACTCGAAAGTTATAGCTCCAACACTGTAGTGTTGTTGAACATTCGAGTGCTATGATGCTCGATTGGAAAAATTATCACCATGGTATTATCATTTGTGGTGCTACAACATTTAAATTATTGATAACTTAACAATGCCAAACTAACTTTCTAATGCAACAGTGCTAGTAATACTGCTAAGCTGGATATGTCACCGCTGTAGTGTCGACAAATAGAGAACATGGTGTTGCAATGTCCAAAAAATGGCACTCTAATGGTGTTGAAGGTGGGGCTACGATAGTGTTTCTTCATGAATATTGGAGCATTATGCTCCTTAGTTTTTTTTATCATTTTTGAGTTTATCCTATAAAAATAACTAAAACTTCATATTTTTACTAAAATTTAAATATATTAAATAGTACATAATTTATACTTATCAAATTATCCCCAGCTTAAACTTTACCTTGTCCTCAAATAAATAAATAAAATACGCACTTCTAATTAATTTAATAACCAAAGTAAAAATTGATATTTTTTAAAAAATATACAATAATAAATCACCGTCTAGAGGTAGTTGAAATGAATAAAGTTATAATTCTAGCTTAGAGAAATCCTAACAGTTATCATAACCAGTCACCCTTGTCATTTATTATTTTGAATTTATATGAATTTTGAATTAAGTAATATAGCTTAAATATAAGATTTTTTTTGTAGTTAAAATTAAAATTATAATAGTTTACCATCATCTGTACTGGTTCTTCTATCTTATCTTTTGTAAATTTAAGTATAAGATTATAGTCAGATTTTAAGCTTTTATCTGATACCAATTTTTTAATGTATCGTCCTTTTCTTTCTTTTTAGAACTCATTTCATTTTTCTTTTCTTTTTCCTTTTTGTGGAGTACATAATTAATGCTTTTAAATAATTATTTTACTTAAAATCTCTTACAATCTTAATTATTTTAATATAAGAATTTAATAAGATCCTAATTCCAAATTCAAGTTACTATGATTTTCAATTTTTAAGTGGCCCATATCTACTCTTTAACCTTAATTATGCATCTTCTAATTCAAAAGTCAATGTATAAATGTATAACTTATGAATTCAAGTTAAGTCAATAACTTAAAAGAACTATGTTAGTTTATTATTAGTTTTTCAAGTCTATGAATTATAAGATTGTGTTCATTTAAAATATAATCTAGGGTTTTATTATTATCCTAATGTTACATAATTTTTTATTATCATTTTATTTTGATTAAATAAATAATCAAAATGTAGTGATATTAATGGAAGGCAATGTAACAATATAAGCTTAAGGAGAATTACATCAAATGTAAATATAAACATAATTGAAATTTATTTAATAATATATGCTTTCATATAAATAATAACAGGCTCAAAATATGTGGTACATATAAAACTAAACAAAAGATATATGATAACTAGTGCTTAAGGTACCACTTTAACATTACAATGCATTGGCTCTTTTTGCCATAACTCTAATGATTACATAATTACAAACAAAGAAATGAAAAAGAAATACATAAACAGAAAAACCCTAATCCATTATGCCAGTAGGATCTTCCCCAAAGCAAAGAAATGAAAAATAAATAAAAAAAATAAAAACACACACGCTAAAAACTAAGGGTAACATTCACTCTATCTCTCTCTCTCTCCTCTCAACCCAATTACATATACAATGAAGATTCCTTGCTAGCATAATCAGGATATTTCTTCTTCCTTATCATCAACATCAATAAGCTTTGAATCTATGACCATTAATCTTGAAGATGTGAAAAGTCTATTTATCTTGAATTTGTATCGCACCATTAGAATGTGCTCTAATAATAAAAAATTTTCTAAGATTAAAAAGAAAGACACCATGATGAGTAGAAAAGTTTTGATTGAGAATCTCAAACCTACGTATTTTCTTCTTTTTTGTATTGTAAATCTTTATGTCTTTATAAACATTATTTCTGAATATATGAAGAGTTCTGAATGTTTAAAAAAGAAAAATAAACTACATTCATTAAGAAAACTTCATTTCTTTTTAAGGTTAAATGATTTCACTTCTTCCCACCCATTGACTTAAGATTAAAGAGAAAAAAGAAGAGTACTCAACAACACTTCACTCAAGAGCTATAACAAATATAAAATCAAATAGCCAACCTACCCTTTTTATAATTGTTGACCCCATTTTGAATGAGGTCAAATTTCCTCATATCAAACGCAAATATTTAAACCTGAATCATCAAAACACATTTTAAATTTAAATCAAATCCATTATTATGTATTGGCATTGTGATTTCATCAATGATCCTTGAAAACATCAATAGACTATCCTTCTTGCGTGTCATTTAACCATCTGATTTGTCACCTAACAATCTCCAAATGATTGTCACAGATAAGAACATTTCAAAATTAAATTTATCCTCAATCATAAACATCTCTTGATCATATTTAAATATAATCAAAGTAAAGAATCCAAATCCATAAGTACAAAATAACCATTAATTGTCATATGATTGCCTGTTCAATCATGAATAATCATCAATGATTATCAATGATTTGAACATTTTCAAACCCTAAATTTTTCAAATCATTGTCCAAATAATATTTGAATCAAATCTAGTTATTAAAATCAAGTGATTAATTGAAAACACCTAAGTCTAGTGTTAGAACCAAACCCAAAACTCCTTGGTCCATAACATATATTTAAAGAAATTTCCTTTGCCTTGAAAGCTAACTAAATGACCTTGTACTGCTGATCTATTACTTGCATACTTGTTAGGCATGTCCCTAGGAACAACCACATATGTTTGAAAACATTTCAAGACCCTTAACCATTAAAATTTGATGAATATCCATAGGCTAAAAACTTTTAAATATTTTCAACTTGTTCCACTAAACATGGCTTCTTGTGAATTTTGACCATGGAGGCCTCTCCAAACTCATTAATTATGATCATCATCACTAACATGATGCTCTAAATCAACTTCAAACCTTGATTAACCATGGATGATCATGTTTGACCTCAAAACCCTAAAAACCCTATACCTTAAAAATCGAATTTCCTTTAAACCTCAGTATAACTCAATGAAAGTAAATCATGAAACTTATTCTAGCATATTTAGATACCATTTAACACACATTAATCCAAAGCCTAGGCTATGACCAACTTTAGTTGACTAAGTCAACTTTAGTTGACTAATTAATTGTCTTGTTATAGTTAGAATTATTACA
>NW_021538866.1:0-243 GCF_001605985.2 Dendrobium catenatum | reverse complement strand
ACAAAATCAACAAATAGTGCACGACAGTCTACCTATACAAAGCAGCGAACCATTAAATTCAGAAGCTGCTACGCCACGCCACAGGATCCGCAACTTCTATGCAAGCGGACAGAAGGCGTCTACGAATACTTTCAAAATACCCCTGCACGTGCACTGTAATTTGTATGCACTAAAAGGGGTAAATACAATCTAAACCCGCATGGGCTCCGGCGAGCGTGTTATTGGTACACACGTGACGTTTAG
>NW_021538865.1:0-211 GCF_001605985.2 Dendrobium catenatum | reverse complement strand
AACTATATATTCTGACTTCACATTAAATAATTTATCCTTAGATTTTGATTTGAAAATCAATTTTTAATATTTGTGATGTTACAACAATTAAACGTTAAATCATAATTTTATATTAATAATAAATGAATAATTTACATTTAAAATTGAAAATCAGAGCAAATACTTAAATAGTAGTATGGAGTTACCTAATATCATCCCCAACTTGCCGCCT
>NW_021538864.1:0-228 GCF_001605985.2 Dendrobium catenatum | reverse complement strand
ACAGGATGCTGATAGAAGAATTACTCCTAGTAGACAAATCAACTGGAAAACCAAAGTAGGGAATACCTAGCTTTGGGTCTAAGGAAGGGCATCACCCAACCTTAGGCCTATAGGATGCTGATAGAAGACTTACTCCAAATAGGAAAATTAACTGGATACCAAAGTAGGGAATACCTAGCTCTGGGTCTAAAGAAGGACATCACCCAACCTTAGGTCTACAGGATGCTG
>NW_021538863.1:0-219 GCF_001605985.2 Dendrobium catenatum | reverse complement strand
TGTTAATCTGCCTAATTGGTTGTTGAAGAAATCTTGGCATCCTCCTCCCGACTAGATTAAAGTGAATGTGGATGTCTGCTCTCTTTCATCTTACAAAGCTAGTATTGGAGGTGTTTTTAGAGACCATAGAGGGAGGTTTTTATTTGTTTTTGAATTTAGTGGTATTCATTGGGATGTAAGTAAATTGGACTTACTTGCTGAAGGTGATAATGCTAATGT
>NW_021538862.1:0-701 GCF_001605985.2 Dendrobium catenatum | reverse complement strand
GGTATAGCCCAGTTTAAATGAATCCACTAGTATTTGTGGTTGATTACAAATGAGACTCTTCATTAGAGGGAAGGTCTTGGCTTGAAGCAACAAATACACATCATATAGAATGCATTACATGATAGAAATTGGAAGAATTAGTATTGATATGTTTGTTTGGTCATCAGGACCATAGTTGACGAGCGACGGAGGTTAGAAAGATCGTACTAGGATGTCGGTGGTCGGAAGGACTGTAGTTAGGCTACGACAGTGGTCAGAAAGACTATATTAGGATGCCGTCGAACGAAAAGACTATAGTCAGGCCATGGAGGTTGGAAGCCCCGTAATCGACGAAGGGGGTCAAAAGGACCATAGTCAGCAAGCGATGGAGTTTGGAAGGGTCATTTTTGGCGGGCAGCAGAGGTCGGAAAAATCGTTGCCTAGCGATGGAGGTCAGAAGGCCCGTAATCGACGAGAAGGAGGTCCGAAGGATTGTAGTCGGCGAGCGACGAAGGTCAAAAGGACCGTTGTTGGCCGGCGATGGTGCAGTCGGAAGGACCGTAATCGGCTAGCGACGGAGGTCAAAAGTCTAGCGATTGGCAGAAGTCCAGCATCAGGTAGAAGTCCAACGACACATAAGTCTTGTAACATCAGATCTGCTCCAGGATCGTCCGGGCCGATCGATATCGTCCCGGGACGATCAGTTCAAATTTTGTTCCAGA
>NW_021538861.1:0-229 GCF_001605985.2 Dendrobium catenatum | reverse complement strand
TGTTTAACAAGAGGACTTTGGTGGTGGAGAAAATAACACATGTAGTTTTTGATGAATCTGATCCTATAAAGCCTAAAGATGAGGATAAAAATGAAGTAAAAGAGATTACCCAAGGAGTTAAAAATTTGGAGAAAATGGTAGAGCCTCAAAACACTGAAGGAGTAGGTGAGATTACCCAAGAAGTAGAAAATATAAATCTAGAGGAAAGGATAGAATCTAAACTCACTTT
>NW_021538860.1:0-1055 GCF_001605985.2 Dendrobium catenatum | reverse complement strand
GTGTTCGTCGATGGAATCCACTAGCGTTGGTAGGATCTGGTCCAAGTATTCTTCAACGGTGTCGTCGAAGACAAAGCCGCGTCGAAGAACTGTGATCTAAGGATGTTGACCCTTCCGTTGTTGTAGTACTCAAACCCGAAGTTCCACTCGGGTTCGTCCATGCATTCTTGCAAGGGAAAACGGGTGGTCGCCGCAAGAAGATCTCCAATGGGGGGAGAGAGGGGCGGCGGCTTGGAGATGGAAGAGGGCCGGCGGTGGAGCAAGGGTGAGGGGCGGGTTTGCTTGAGATTAAAACTGAAATTTAATTTCAGTTTAATGTAATTGGGAGGGAAGAATTAGGGATTTGAATTTTCAATTAATGTAATCAATGCATTAAATGAAAATCAATTAGGGGGAATGTTAAGGGGGAACCGGCGGTAGGAAGAGAGGGGATTAGGGAAATAAAAACTGAAATTATTTCAGTTTTAGTATAAGTGGAGGGAAAAATATTTAATCCTAATTTGAATTTCAAATAGGATTTGGGAATTAATTGAGTAATTAATGGGATTCCCCATAGGAGGCCAGCGGCATGGCTAGAGAGGGAGGGAATTGGGGAGAGAGGAAGGGGGATTTCCAAATAGGATTTGATGACTAGGAAAATTTGAAAATAGATCCAATTTCATGTAAATTTATTTTTGGATTTATTCAAAAACTTTCCACAAATAGAATTTCAATGAGGAGTTGGGGAAGGAGATGGGGAGAAGTGGTGGAGAGGGAGGGTGGCCGGCGGCAAGGTGGCCGGCCGGCGGGACTAGGGTGGCCTGCGGGTTGGGCTCCAAAGATGAAAATGCTCACTAAAATTTAGCTCCTTCCAACGGTTGACTATTGCTTGTGGGAGATTTGGGTAGAGAAGATGAAGGTAGCATGTAACGACCTCGAGAACTCACTAAGAGATCTCTAGAAGAACTCACAAAGAGATCCAAAGAGGGCACTCACAAAGAGAACACAAAACAGATTTTCATTTAATAATTCAATAATCCTCATACAAGATACAAGGGGCCATATAAATAGGCTCC
>NW_021538859.1:0-201 GCF_001605985.2 Dendrobium catenatum | reverse complement strand
GTTGGACCACCGCCCGGCCGTCAACCCCCGCTGGACTTCCACCCGGCTCCGACCGCTACCGGACTTCAACCTGACCTTCATCAGACCATCGCCCGACCGCCATCGTACTTCGGTCCAACCTTCGTCGAACCACTGCCATGCCGTCGACCTCCGCTGGACTTCCACCTAGGCATCGACCGTCGACTGTCGTCGAACTTCGGC
>NW_021538858.1:0-283 GCF_001605985.2 Dendrobium catenatum | reverse complement strand
ATTTCCAAATGGAGTATGGATCGAAGGCTCCTTTGGATGCTTCTTTCAAAAGGTAGAATATGAGAAAGTCTCCAATTTTTGTTTCAAATGTGGAAAAATTGGACATCAATATGCAAAATGTGGAGATGGTTCTATGGAAAATCTAACGGAACCAGCTAAATCAACCGATAAGGGAGCACAATCATCAATCCTCCATTCTCAACAAGATACAGTTTCTGGAAAAAGTTTATGGACCATGGATTCTTGTCCAAAATTTCAGAAGAAGAAAGAAGCCATCTTTTGA
>NW_021538857.1:0-315 GCF_001605985.2 Dendrobium catenatum | reverse complement strand
CAATACCGAGCAATACCGAGCCACGGTACACAGCGCATGGATGACGTGGTGCATTCGAATTCGTCTCCGTCGAACGGCATAGAATAATTTTTCCCTTTGAATACATATAAAAAAATAAAAAAAAAATCTGATAAAATACTTTTAATAAATTGTCATCAATTCCAACAAACATTATATAGCATAAACACAGCTTTGCTGTAATACTAGCACTACTCCTATTGGCAACAGAAGAACAATTCAACTTTTTATGATAGAAAATGCCGGCCTTGATTCCCTTACATCAAATAAGAAGATGAACTTAATATTTAATATACG
>NW_021538856.1:0-1119 GCF_001605985.2 Dendrobium catenatum | reverse complement strand
CGTCGGAAACTACCGGCGCACGTTCCGGCGCTATGTCAGCCGCTTATTTCCGGCGAAGACTTTGCGCCGCAAACAAAACCGTTGGTTGTCTACGACAAACTTGCGGTGTTTTGTCCGCCGGTAATTACCGACGGAAGATACGACATAAAATTACCGGCGCATATGGCACCAAAAATTATCAGTTGGAAGTCGTCAGCACCAATCCGATTATTTGCGTCAGTAATGCGTCGGGAAGTGCGCCGGCAAGTTTTCCGGCGCATTAGATTCGTCGGAAAAATTTTATCGACGCGACCTGAACAGGCGTAGGAATTTTTGCCGAAACGTGCGCCATAAACTTATATTTCCGTCGGATATCTGTGTGTTCCGGCGGCTTTAGTCCGCCGGTAATGACGGGTTTTCCTGTAGTGATTTATTGAGCCAATAGTTTACCAACACTGATACTCACACTGAAAAATACTGTGATAGCCAGCACTGCTTACTTATTTAGTGTAACTACTGAAATGCATGTTCCTGTGGCATTATTCTTATTATTGTACAGATTTTTTATTACTATTCAAATTTACTATTATTGTATTATTCTACTACTAATGCCATTAGATTATTATTGATATAGATACTGATACTATTTTATACTATGAATTCATTATACTGGTATTAAGCATGTGATATATTGAGCACGTTATATAAAATGCTAGGATAATATGTATACATTCATATATAATTTTATTACATTGATATGATTTGGCAGTCTTTATTTTGATTTGAAATTTTACTCATTTACAAAGACATGATTGATTTATGAATTTGACACTCAAACTGATTTACTATTTTACTAGCTTTTGTACTGTAGTGTTTTACTAACTATAAATTCTACTACTATTGCATATGAATTTTACTTTTTCTATATTAATTCAATGATCATATAAAACTGCTATGATTTGATTGTTGACAAGCATATTACTCTTTTATCGTGCTTTGAATTCAATTATAGGTTTTGGTGACATGCTAGGCTATTTAAGTTCATTATATGTGGTTAAATAATTTTAGGTCAGACCATGAGAGGAGGAGTATGAGGCTAGTCAGGATTTTTTTAGACTCTATTTCTTTTTGTTATAATCA
>NW_021538855.1:0-200 GCF_001605985.2 Dendrobium catenatum | reverse complement strand
TTCTAAGTTTAGAATACTCACAATCACCGGGGGCTATGACTCGGTGGTTCCGCCCGTAGCACCTCTACCCGGTTGGATAGAAGCAACTGACGTCATTAGCTCCTTGTCCTTTTGTTCCCTTGACCTGTACCATTCCTCGCAGTTCATGCAAATAAAAAGAAGTAAATATAGAAAAACAGGGATTAGAAAGCACATTTCAT
>NW_021538854.1:0-580 GCF_001605985.2 Dendrobium catenatum | reverse complement strand
TAAGTTCTGAGCAAATTAAAATCCAAAAAACACACACGAATTAAAATCAATGAAATCAAAGGTATGTTAATGGTAGTCTACCTTGAGACAAATAAATTTCCCAATTAGCCTAACATGCAAAATGGATTTGAAAACTGTCGAATCTACCTACTCTCTCTTACTTTCCTATTTTCTTCCTCTCCAAACCAAATGACATGAAATGAGGATGCTAATTGGGTTTTGGAAATGGATTTAAATATTTAGATTAAATATTAGCCTAGTGCTGGAACATTACTACTTACAATATTGTAGATCCCAAGAGGAATTTTTTGGTTATCAAATAAAGAACTTAGCATCACAACACCAACTATTCAATGCCGCAATGGAGGGCATTATAATCTTACTTGGACGACGTTTTCTAGAGGGGTACCAAAATCATAGATTGGGACGCCATAGTGTCTGCATTATTGCCCGAGTAGTATGCGATCATAAACTCACCTAACTCTTGAGTGCTTCCTTTCAATATTTTATTTGGGTTTTCCATTTGCTTTGTTTTCTCATGACAATGACTCTATTGACTTGAGTTTCACTCAACAACATC
>NW_021538853.1:0-317 GCF_001605985.2 Dendrobium catenatum | reverse complement strand
AGGTCTGGGTCTGGTGCACCCAATGCAAGTGGCAATAGGATCAAATTTGTTCCCGGTTAAAAGATGGCTTGGGTTGATCCAAATCTGCTCGGTTCGGGTCGATTTGGGCTCAACCCAGGTCAGGCCAGACCTTGGGCTTGAGGTGGGAAGTGGGTCTGGGTCTGGTAGATCCAATGCAAGTGGCAATTGGGCCCAATTTGATCTGAGTTGGAAGATGGTTTGGGTCCATGTATTTTTGACTACTTTGGGTTAGCCTAAAACTTGACCGAGGTTTGCCTAAAGTATGGGCTGGCTGGAGGAGGTGTGTTGGACCTAGG
>NW_021538852.1:0-274 GCF_001605985.2 Dendrobium catenatum | reverse complement strand
GTGATCATGGGCTCATTGGATTTGTCTCGTCGAGCTGTTCTATTCGAGTATAAGCTCGTCAAAATCGGAGACAGTTTGGTAACTCAAATTGCGGTTTGAACCTTCCAACAGCACTTTGATCCCTTGTTTCGGACTCATTTGGGCTCGGATTGGGTTGATCTTGGTGTCGTTGGGTTTGTACTCCTGAGATGCTTAGTTTGACTGTAAGTTTGTTAAAATCGGAGTTCGGATGGTCTTCGAATTAATTTTTGAAGTTTCCATATTTGATTTTGCA
>NW_021538851.1:0-231 GCF_001605985.2 Dendrobium catenatum | reverse complement strand
ACTCGGCCATATTTGGGCGTGTTGGATCCGACCTTTTATACCCCCATTCGAACCTTAAGCTTCAGGTTGTCGAGAGACTTCAAGCTTCTTCGGCTCAACTTTGTAGGAGTGTGTAGCTACAAAAGTCTCTTTCTGACTTTTAAGTCTTGGTTTGATGGAGAAGATGGTGTCTTGAACTTTGGAAAGATCACCTACATATACTTTGAAAAACACATATTTGTATTCTTTAGC
>NW_021538850.1:0-312 GCF_001605985.2 Dendrobium catenatum | reverse complement strand
AAGAACTTTTACGTTTGACTCTTAAGTATGTGACATATATGTGAGTTTGATTTAAACAGCCTAAATGTAAACAGAAAAAGGAAATTTGTATCAAAGTATAATAGTTTTAAAATTCATGTAGCATTTGACACATCTTTGATCACTTAAAGGCATTTAATAATCTTTAACGGGTTGTTTAGTTGGTTGTAAAGTGAATTTAGTATAAAATAAAAGAATAAATACAGTATAAAGTAAATACATTATGCTGTTTGGTTGTATGTAAAGTGAATGCATGTTGTCTGTAAAGAAAAATTGGAGGCCCATTTGGATGAG
>NW_021538849.1:0-223 GCF_001605985.2 Dendrobium catenatum | reverse complement strand
CTTGCTCTTATTAGCAACTTCATTTGGGAAGATATATTCTTGAATAAGATTCCTCCTTCTTTCTGTAATTTGTTAAAGGAGGAATCAACTTTGTAGTTTCCCTATGCTCTTTGATTATTAATGCAAGTTATTTCTCCTTCAAAAAAAAGAAGAAGTTAAAGTTTAAAAAGAAGTTTAAAATTTTTTTTTTTTTTTGGAAATTTGGAATTAGTATATAAATTTT
>NW_021538848.1:0-224 GCF_001605985.2 Dendrobium catenatum | reverse complement strand
TCCTGCAGGGGTTATCCTAAGCAGTTATAATAAAAATCCATCAAAGCAGTTATATATATAAATTAAAATGCGCACATCAATCACTTGGCCGTGCTCTGATTATTGGGGGCTAAGCAGCTGAAGCAGGTACCTAAAGCAGTTATAAATAATTATTAATTTTTTTTAGCCCCCCCTTTTAGCAGCATTATATGAGCACGGCCACCTGCAGGAAGACAACATTAGTA
>NW_021538847.1:0-219 GCF_001605985.2 Dendrobium catenatum | reverse complement strand
GGCCCATCATCCATTCCCCCACCATCCGTTTTAAGTGAGAGATGGTGAAATTTCTATTTTAAATATTAAATCGTTCCAAACATCCAAACTTCCCATATTCACAAATCCAAAAACCCAACTCTTCAATCCTCAATACCAAGACCTATGATGCTACTATATGCCAGATAACACGTATCATCTACTTATCTGATTGACGACTAGCCTTAATCGAAAGTTCTC
>NW_021538846.1:0-229 GCF_001605985.2 Dendrobium catenatum | reverse complement strand
GAAATTCGAAATTTGAATTTCAAATGAATTTGAATTTCAAATGAATTCGAATTTTCCCTCTCATGCGTAGCTAAATTAAAGAATCATTATGATGATTGAAATCATTAAAATGAAGGACAATTATGAGGGAAAGGGGGGGGGGGAATTGGCTAGGGAAGTGAATTGGTGAGGGGAGGCCGACAGTTGAATGGGGCGGGTAAGATAAAAAGAAAGAAAAAAAAAAAGAAAC
>NW_021538845.1:0-207 GCF_001605985.2 Dendrobium catenatum | reverse complement strand
ATTTATTTCCAATATTGGCGTGGTCGTGGCCGTAGATTGGCGACCACGTTTCTGATATACTTTCCATGATCTGATGTCCCCATCATTCTCCTGGGGCAGGAAAAGGTTGACTCCATCGAGTAAGTGTCCCGGGTGCTCTCACAGATTTCCAATGCGTCGGGGTCAACTGCTGTAGCTCCTCGCCATCTAACCATGTGTCTTCTGACT
>NW_021538844.1:0-300 GCF_001605985.2 Dendrobium catenatum | reverse complement strand
CCAGAGTCATTGGATGTGGTTTATGATCCAAGTGTATATTCGCCTGATAGAACTATCAGTTCTCTTTTGCACCTATTGGGTCAAGCTAAGACATGTGAAAATCAAAAGTGCAAGTAAAATTTAGATCTCTTACAATTCCAATGTTAACCTCTGTATGAATGAAACAAGAGGAGAAGAAACGAAAATGGAAATCCAGCATGCATACTTCAAACCCGACGGATCCAGAAATACCGCAAGAAATCCCGGTTGGAATCCTCGTATCCGTCGAGAAGCCGCCCAAATCCCCGAAATTCCGCCGAG
>NW_021538843.1:0-278 GCF_001605985.2 Dendrobium catenatum | reverse complement strand
CTCAAATGATATTTTATAAAAATCTGATTTTCTCTCTCTTCAAAACGAGCTGATCTTCATTAAATAAACTTGAGATCGGCCCGGCCAATCGTACGATCGTTCAGGACGATCTAAAAAAAATCACTTCGTCCTGGGACGATTTCTCAGGACGATAATTAATTTTCTCGGACGATAAAAACCCCGTCTCTTTGTCTTTTGCATTGCTCTGATCGTCCCGGGATGATCCCCGATCGGCCCGGATGATACTGGGAGGAAAACTTTCCTGTAACTTCTATACA
>NW_021538842.1:0-260 GCF_001605985.2 Dendrobium catenatum | reverse complement strand
GTAATAATAAAATAATAAAGTCTATAAAATAGTATATATGGATATTGAAATGATAAAGCTATAAATAATTATTCATAACACTATCTAAATAGTAAAAATTGTATAGATCAGTAAAGAAAAAAAAATGAAAACGGTTAGATGTCTATAACAATAAAGAAAGTACTATTCATGAATCATACAAGTGTACACATGATGTTCAATTATTTTGTATTAATATCAAATCAGTATCTTATATCATATGCTTAATAATAAAAATTACG
>NW_021538841.1:0-204 GCF_001605985.2 Dendrobium catenatum | reverse complement strand
TCTTTCAACGCTTTATTTTCATATTATAAGCTGCCACATCAACTTTTAACTGATATTCATTATTATCTATCTCCCGTGCAAATTCCTCTAACTTTTTAAATTCTTTTTCTAACTCAGTATGCGATGACTTCGAGGAATCATGTGCATTAGATAACTTAATATGCTTTTTATTTAATGCTTCAAACTCATCAAGTAATGAGATGT
>NW_021538840.1:0-267 GCF_001605985.2 Dendrobium catenatum | reverse complement strand
AACAAAAAGTGAAGAAGAAATAGACAAGAAATGTAAGTAATTTTATGAAATTCATTTGAAAATTTAATCTAAATGGTGATTGTCATAAGGTATGCAATCTAAAACTTATAACATTAGGTCTATCATAGAAATTCATAAAATTTAAGAAGTGATATAATATTATAAGTAAGAAGAATTTACCAAAGACATGATTCAATTTAGATATTCGAATATAGAAAATCATTACAAGATAGATGTATAAAAATTATATATTTCAAAGTTCAATAG
>NW_021538839.1:0-327 GCF_001605985.2 Dendrobium catenatum | reverse complement strand
CGGATCCTAAATCTAATTTGGACACTGGACCACAGCCATCCGAACCTAACTAATGCGGTGCAGAACCTGGACTTATCCCGGCCTGGATTGGGGAGCCAGCTAACCACCTAATCGATTTAAAATATATGAATCCGGACTTTTATGAAAGAGTGATAGGGACGTTGTAATTAAAGTTTTGGAGAGTTGGGGCCGACATCTAAAAAATTTTCCTAGTTGGCCCCTTTAACTTATGTTGGGTGCTAAAATGCTAAACTAATGCAATTAAAAAAAAAATTGACCCTTTTAGTTTATATCTAATGCAATGCATGCTGGTCGACAACTCCCAAA
>NW_021538838.1:0-401 GCF_001605985.2 Dendrobium catenatum | reverse complement strand
AACTCTTGTTCAATGTTTTGGAAGACCTTTGGCTGCTAGCTTGACCTGAGAAGGCCTTGAGGAGAGAAAGAGAGAGAGGGAGAGAGTAAGGATCTTATGAGGGGGAGCTTGTGAGGAGATTCACAAGGGTTGCTTCAAAGATCGCTCTGCTTCTTCTTCGTCTAGAAGTTCTCGTCTGTAGAAGGGTCGGTAGAGGTAAGGAGTTAGCTTTTGGTTGTGGTTCTCTTCCAGCTTCAGGAGGAAGTAAAAGGAGGTAGGTTCTCTGCCTTGCCGGGGTGGCAAAAAGGAGGTGCTTTGTAAAGGCTTCTTCACCTAGCTGTGTGGGCTAAAAGAGAGTCACGTTTGTAGTGCAATACTCGGAGGATGCCTCCGGGGAGTGGACGTAGGTCGAGTTGACCGAA
>NW_021538837.1:0-1542 GCF_001605985.2 Dendrobium catenatum | reverse complement strand
GGAGGGGGTGCCCCCACAGCAAAATGCACCACCCATCACCCATCCTATGATGAATAAGCACATATCAAACAAATATGAGCCAAATTCTTCCAAAGCGGTATGGAATATATTGTAGTCAAATTTGCGCTATTCTTTGCTTGAAATGGAACTCCTTCATGACATTTTTATAATTTTTTTCTTAATCTACTATTTGAAGAGGTTATGTATAAGTTAGCCAACAAAGAGATAGAAGTAATGATTTAGTTCATGTGAAGTGCATTAAAAATGAAGATCAAAAAATACTTTTATTAGAAGATAATATTTAATAAAGGTGAATGGAATGTTCTGATATATTTTTCAATAGCAATTGTAAGAATACAATTGACTTTAGTGGCCTTAACACCGTAAATGAAAATAGAGATTTTTATTTTTATGGGTATATTAGTAAAACTAAAGTTAGAGAGACTTAAAAAAATGACATATGAAAAAACGGATATATTGATGATATTTAATTAGAGGTGTGAAAATGCTTAGAAGATGAAGGTATTTATTGGCTTAAAAAACTTTTCAATATTATATTGAAGACTAAAAAGATACCATATGAGTGATGGAATGTCTTGATTCTTATTTTTAAGAATAAAGATGATGCACAAGAGTGCAAATTATAGATTAATTAAGTTAATGTGTCACACTTTAAAACTTTGGAAGAGAGTTATTGGCATATGTTACATCATGATACTAATGTTTCTCAAAATCAATTTGGATTAATGTTGGATAGGTATACTATGGAAGCTATACATGATGGGGACATCAGTTGGAAACTCTACCGTCGACGTGGCCGTGGATCTACGGCCACGATTTATCCGATGTACTTTTGATTTTATTAGTTTTTTTCTTATTGATGTATTTTATTTCAGCATTTTCCCTTTTTACCCTTGCTTGAGGGATTGAGTCATGTAGTCCCTTGAGGGTATTTGAGTCCTTTTGCTTTAAGTCATTGTAATTGGCTATTTAAAGCCTTCGTCTTGTACTTTTGAAGCTAATGAATGATATTAAGAAATTTTCCTGCATTTGTCTTCTTGAAGCTTTTGTGAGAGCTTGAGAGAGAGTTTGAGAGTTTGGTGGAGCCTTGGAGAGATCGCCCGTCGTACCCAACAGTCACCACTGGTGGCTCTTGGTTTATCCTCCTTCTTTCTTTCCCTTATATTCAACATCCACCGCCGGTCATTCCCCACCACCAACCACCACCTCCTAACCTCATCCATCCAAGCACCACCTCACAATATCCACAAAACCGCGCCGTCCCCATCATCCCGCCGGCTATCCCTTAACCATCGGCCTCCCCTTCACCCACCACCTTTTCCTCCATCAATCACAGGCCCCTCTTGTCTTCCCCACAAATTTTCAAATTTTGAAATTCAAAGTGGAAGTTTCCAAATTTGCTCAACGCCAAATTAAGAAAGTTTCAATGAGGTTTCAAATTTCAAATTTGAATTTGAGAGTATTTGAAATTTTCTTCATTAATTAGTCGTATCGAATTAGGAAACTCGTAACTCCTTTCCC
>NW_021538836.1:0-322 GCF_001605985.2 Dendrobium catenatum | reverse complement strand
ATGGTGGAAAATGGCACAATATCACAATAGATCATCTCGAAATATCTAGTTTAAATTTAAGAAAATGCTAAACCCGCTACTCATTTTGTCAAACATACCATCCTGATGCATTTAAAACACCGAAACAATCGAGGAAGGCATCCCTACTTGACGTTAAATGAGGGGAAACCTACACGTGCAAGGAGGAGAAGTTATAGGGAAGTTTGCATATGCACAAATATTCTTGAGAGTGTGTGTGTGTGTATATATATATATATAAAGAGAGAAAGAGAGAGGAAATAAAAAGAATACTAAAAATATAAATAATAACATATAAGAATAA
>NW_021538835.1:0-509 GCF_001605985.2 Dendrobium catenatum | reverse complement strand
TGAAGAAGATGCCTTTATCACTTTCACTATTAGATACTGGTATCCCTCTTCTTTTATGCAATCACAAGCAACTTAGCACTCGCCATAGGCCCCATTGCACCAACTCCTTCTGACAAGCTAAAACCACCACCTCTATTCTTGCATTTTTCTTAGGCACCTCTTGCACCTTCTTGGGATTCATAGATGGATCCATTCCCTCTCCTCACCTCTTCCTCGCCCGAGGAAGAGCCTTTGCCTATGAACCTCGATACTACAGGGTCATTAGGGAAGGAGCAACTTGGCATGCCATCTACAAGTAAAAGAGTTACATGTTAGGGAGGGAAAAACGCTGTCAAATACTTTCCTCCATCCAAAACAACAAAACTTAAGAATGACATCACATCATTTGCACAATTAAATCGAGAATCAATATACGATATTTGAAAAATATTTAAGGAATTTCTTAAGAAATGTCCACATCATCCCTTGTCAAATTGGCTTATCATTCAGACATTTTACAATGAACTTAT
>NW_021538834.1:0-215 GCF_001605985.2 Dendrobium catenatum | reverse complement strand
CCGATCAATAGGTTATTTTACTTACCTATAATTCCTAGACTATAATGGTTTTATTCATTCATGAGATTTGCTACACATATGAGATGACATAAAAAACATTTCTCACAAGAACATTTTATTACACATCCGTCAGCTTGGAAATACTTTTATCATACATATCCCACCTTCACCTATGATTTAAGAAATATAAGATTTGGTTTATACACAAATGATTT
>NW_021538833.1:0-1138 GCF_001605985.2 Dendrobium catenatum | reverse complement strand
TGATCCCTACAGGAAATCATTCCTGTAACTTCTGTATAGAATCTAGAACAAAATTATAACTGATCGTCCCAGGACGATCCTCGATCGGCCTGGACGATATGTACAGAACTGCTGTTACACGTTTAGTCGACAAAACCATAGTCAGCGGGCTACGGAAGTTGGAAAGACCATAGTCTTGTAACGGTGGTCTGAAGGACCATTATCTGGCGAGGGAGGTTGGAAGGACCGTAGTTGGCAGGAGATAGTGGTCAGAAAGGTTATTTTTTAGCGATAGAGGTCGGAAGGACCGTAGTCAGCTAGAGACAGTGGTCAGAAATACCGTTGTTTAGCGAGGGAGGTCGGAAGGACCGTAGTTGGTGGGAGACAGTTTTCAGAAAGACCGTTGTATGATGATGGAGGTCAGAAGGATCGTAGTAGGTGAAAGAGGTCGGAAGGACCATAGTCGACAGGAGACAAAGGGTCATAAAGACTGTTGTTTGGCGATTGAGGTCGGAAGGACCGTAGTAGGTGATGAATGTCGGAAGGACCATAGTCGGCAGAAGATAGGGGTCAAAAAGACTGTTGTATGGCGATGAAGGTCAGAAGAACCATACTAGGTGTCAGAGGTCGGAAGGATTGTAGTCGGCAGGTTATAGGGGTCAGAAAAACCTTTGTCTAGCGATGGAGGTCGGAAGGACCATAATCGATAGGAGATAGGGTTCATAAAGATCATTATCTGGTGATGGTGGTCCGAAAGACTGTAATAGGTGATGGAGGTCAGAAGGATCGTATTTGGCAGGAGGAAGTGGTCAAAAAGACTGTTGTCTGACGATGGAGGTCGGAAGGACCGTAGTAGGTGATAGAGATCGGAAGGACCGTAGTCATAAGACGGTGTTCCGGCAAAAGTCCGGGCTTTATTTGGTGGTCCATTAGAACTCAAACTTCTATCGCTGGTCTGGCGAAACTTCGGGCCTCAGTCGGTGTTTCGGCAGAACTTAGGCGCCTGGCGGTTGTCCGATGGAAGTCAGGCGTCTGGCGGTGGTCATGAAAAACGTATAGCGTCAAGCGGTGGTCTAGCGGAAGTCCACTGTCATGCAGTGGTCCTAACGGAAGTCCTGCGAAACTCTAGTGTTAGACAATGGTCTTAACGAAAGTTTGG
>NW_021538832.1:0-203 GCF_001605985.2 Dendrobium catenatum | reverse complement strand
TTTACCATCATCAGATAGAAAGGAACCCAGCTCCAACATGTCCACCTTAACATATGGACGTCTACTCCAAACTGAATTAGACTTCACATTTCCTTCTCCAATAATCGAAGGATTGATTATATCTGCACAGGCTTCTAATACCACCGTTGGCCGATTAGATTCCTTATTTAGAGACAATTCCACATCAACATTATTAGCATCCT
>NW_021538831.1:0-499 GCF_001605985.2 Dendrobium catenatum | reverse complement strand
ACACGCTCTAGTAGCGTGGTGGGAAGGCCCAGCTCCGCAATTTTCCCCCAAACGGGGGATATGCCGGGGTGCTGCCGAAATTTTCACTGAAATGTACAAAGACTTGGAACAATTCGAAGACCTTCGTGGACAATAATATAGAAGACCTGTACTCGAACAAAAATACACAGAACTTGAACCAAATGACCAGATGACTTGTACGAACAACAAAGAATAAAAGATTTGGACCAAATGAGAAAGAGCAGTGAACTTTTGAACATGAACATGAACCGTGGATTTGTAGACCGCCGAACTTGATTGAACTCAAGCTGAAGGACTTGAACAAAATCTAGAAGATTAATAAAGGTCCGAACCAAATAAAATGAAATCAAATGGGAATCAAACTCAAGTCAATTTGAACATGAAAATAAACCTGCAAAGACTCCAGAAGACTTTGAACAAGCATTTGAACTTATTCTTGGAACTTGAACTCGCACTCAAGACCCGAGTTGAGCGTTGA
>NW_021538830.1:0-369 GCF_001605985.2 Dendrobium catenatum | reverse complement strand
CCGTATGCTAATAGCCACTTAACTGCATAAAGTACTAGCATAGGGAAATAAGAAGAAACTTTGTAGTTCATAGCAAACCATTTTTATTACTTTCAAATCTACAGCATATGTTGTAGCTTGTAGAGTTACGGAGAGAGAAGAGAGAGAGAGATATATATATATATACCACCGGCATGAGAAGGTGAAGTGTGGCTGTGTGGGCTTTTGAAGAAGAAAGAAGATGGGGATTTTGCCTTCATTTCGTGAGCTCGTCAAAGAAAAGTCCTTCCGCCTTGTCCGTGTCTGTGCATGCAAGAAAACGTTGGGCGGGATTGAGGATGAAGAAAAGAAAATTTTAATATTAATAATTTATATTAGGCCGTAATTAAA
>NW_021538829.1:0-248 GCF_001605985.2 Dendrobium catenatum | reverse complement strand
ATTTCAATTTGGTCCCATTTCGAATTTATTTCATTTGAATTTGATCTTCAGTTCTGTCTTGATTTTATCTGGATTTGAGCTTTTTAGAAATCATTTAGGTTTTGTTCTGATTGAGGTCCTCTGCACATGTTCAACCAAGTTCGACAGTCCACAAGTCTTATGTTCATGTTCCAAAGGTTCACTGCTCTTTCTCGTTTGGTCCAAATATTTCGTTCTTTTGAGTTCAAAACAGGTCCCGAGTGTAGTAG
>NW_021538828.1:0-443 GCF_001605985.2 Dendrobium catenatum | reverse complement strand
TTGAAAACTTCGGACAACAGCCTTTGAGGTTAGAAACATCTTGGACAGCACGTGAGGGATTTTTGGTCAGCAAACAGGAGCAGGTTCGGGCAGCACTATGGCTGGTTGGAACTTCCCGGACAGCAATTTTCACTTGGAAAATTGCTGGACAGCAATTTACTGCAACTTTTAGGAGTTAGGTTTTGAATTTTGAATCCCCAACTCATGTGATCAATGCCATAAAGTGGCATTTAATGGACTCAATCCCAAGCAAGGCCGGCGGCTTAGAGAGGGGAGAGGGAGTTTCATATAATTTCAGATTATGAATGAAATTAAGGGGGGTTATTTTGAAATTTGAATTTTTGGATCAAGGCATTGATGGCATTAAACTAGCATTAAATGGATTTCCCCCCTGATGAGGCCGACAACATGTAGAGAGGAGAGGAGGGAGATTAGTGTGAATA
>NW_021538827.1:0-463 GCF_001605985.2 Dendrobium catenatum | reverse complement strand
ATAAAATGGGTAATTTATTTTACAAAATGGAAAAATCTTACTCACAAATAGAAAATTTTCTTAGCTCTTTGTTGAATCTGATTGTGTTAAAAAAACAAGATGCATTACTGTATGGGACATCAATTTCATTGGTTGAGCTCGTTACGGAGTTTCAAGGGTCCTCTATGTGCTTGGGTTCTAGTGTTCTGTATCAAAATTTTTTCCTTTTCAATACAACATTGTGGCCTTATATAGTCAGGTTGGAAAAAGATATTGAGAGGATTGTCGCATTGCTCTAACTTTGGATGCTATAACTTTGTTATTTAAACTAGAAACAAAGAGTGGAGTCTTGTGTTGCTCAAAATATTGTGGCGCGATGTTCCAAGTAGGGATGGACATTTTTAATACTCATTTATCTTTTTTAACTTGTAGTGTTGTACCCCTCGTTTAGTTTTGTTTTTGTATCATTATCTATTATGTTGGT
>NW_021538826.1:0-230 GCF_001605985.2 Dendrobium catenatum | reverse complement strand
TTATTAGTCAGGATACATGATGAAGTTAGCAGGACTCGATATACCGAAGAGATAATGGTCAAAAAAATCTTAATTAAGCAATGGTGGTAATCGAAGGATCGTAGAAGAGAAACGATGATTAGAAAACCATAGTCAAATGATGGTGGTTGGAGGATAATAATCAGACGATGGTGGCCAAAAGGATAGTAGTCAAGCGATACTAGTAAGAAGATAACAATCAGAAGATGATA
>NW_021538825.1:0-232 GCF_001605985.2 Dendrobium catenatum | reverse complement strand
TCTAATCGTAAGATTACCTTTCAGTGCACAAGGCCGTGGCCAGATCCCGAATAGAAATGTAGCATTAACCCGAGTATAGAGCTCGGAACGGAAGATCACGCAACCTATGGATGAGACGATAGAGAAAGCGGAACGGAAATGCAGCATGAACTTGCAGGATTTACGCCTCATTTAATTGATCTAACTCCTTCCAAAAGCCACAAAATGCAAAATTAAATCTCATGCTCCGCTG
>NW_021538824.1:0-311 GCF_001605985.2 Dendrobium catenatum | reverse complement strand
CAATCCATAATTACTATAGAATAGAGCCTTAAGTGTTGTGGTGGTGTTTTCTGGCTCCGTTGTGCTCCAACCAAGCACAACGTCGAAACACTCTAGTTCTAATAAAAATTTAAAATTTTATTTTAAAATACTTTTCATATTTTCGAGTTGTTATAACTTTTGAGCTTCATTAGATATGCTTCTTTTACTCATCGACGTTGGGATCTACCTTCCTCGGCTCATAGAGATTTATTTTGAAGATGTCGGTGTCACTCATCAGATGAAATCATTCCTATCACTTATGGATGAAACATATGGGTATTAATTACCAT
>NW_021538823.1:0-272 GCF_001605985.2 Dendrobium catenatum | reverse complement strand
TTATACATTTTTAAAAAAAATAAAATTACTCATATTTTATGCATGAAAATATTAAATATATTTTTTATTTTCAAATAAAATAACATTAATTATATCATTGATGAAATTTAGCATGACTATTATATAACTAAAAATAAAGATTTAATGGTTATATAATAAAATTTTATAATAGCAAAATTTTTTCTTTTACTTGACCGACAGATATAAATTAGATCATGTCAACTTTATGTCAAGGGAACACTTAACCAAAAGAAATTCACTCAAATGCTTCT
>NW_021538822.1:0-224 GCF_001605985.2 Dendrobium catenatum | reverse complement strand
GTATCCAGGAGAGTGGAGGGGAAGACCTCAGTGGGAGTGATTTCAGCATGGGCCATGGGAAGATGGGAGGAATCCTCCTCGGACAGATACACGGATGAGGAAGTTGAAGGTCCCCATATTCGAAGGGGAAGATGCGTACGGATGGGTCTACCGGGTGGAGCGATATTTCTCCGTTAACGGCGTCACAGAGGAGGAAAAGCTGATGGCCGTCCCGATTTGCTTGG
>NW_021538821.1:0-565 GCF_001605985.2 Dendrobium catenatum | reverse complement strand
AGAATAAGAACCATCCTCTCTTTGAATTTTGTCAATATTATTCTTGATCCTTTTTCTCTTAGTAAAGCATGAAAGTACTTAGTGTTACTATTGCCCTTAACCAAATGCTTAGTAGCAGCTTTTTGTTTCCAAAAAACCTCCTCCTGAGCTTGAAAGTTAAAAAGATCAAGTTTAGACTAGTTTAATAAAGAACAATTAACATCTTTTTTTTTTTTTTTGAAAGAAATGATAGAAGCATTAAAATAATAATGAAAAGCAATTACAAACTACTAAGTGATAGAGAATCTATCACATTCGTCTAAAATTTTAAAAATAAAGGAGGAACCTTATTGCTACTAATATCTTCCCAAAGAAATCTTCACTTAATGCTAAGTTAGCCCAAGAATGTGTTAAGTTATTACAATTCCTATTAACAAAATGGAATAGAATGTTACTGAAACCATCCAAAAAAGAGAGGTCTTCAAGCTCTTATTCATGTATAATCCAAGGTCCTTTATTATCCTTTTGTCCTTTATTCACAGATTTTTGCAAATGCTTGATGATGTTGATATTATCCCCTTCAATA
>NW_021538820.1:0-312 GCF_001605985.2 Dendrobium catenatum | reverse complement strand
AATTAGTACTAATCGTATAGGATGATATATTATAGTCATGGACGATAGGAACAAAAAATTTCTAAACATCTCAAGTCGTCCATGCTGATTGAGCTTAATTTGTACTGAATATACAGGACATTAGAAATATCATCCTGGACGATAAAGTTAGTTCTTAAAAATCTAAATAAAAGTCTCATGTTTTCTCAAGCTCAAATATCCTTTTCTATTGTCTTGACCTGAGAGAGCCTAGAGGAGAGGCAGAGAGAGGGAGAGAGAGTGAGAAACTTATGAGGGGGAG
Organism: Dendrobium catenatum; assembly: GCF_001605985.2. NCBI lineage: Eukaryota > Viridiplantae > Streptophyta > Magnoliopsida > Asparagales > Orchidaceae > Dendrobium > Dendrobium catenatum. The sequence goes on along the minus strand of NW_021538820.1, from coordinate 32 downwards.
CTTGTGAGGGGTCTCACAAGGGTTGCTCCAAG
>NW_021538819.1:0-316 GCF_001605985.2 Dendrobium catenatum | reverse complement strand
TCTTTCTCTTGCTCTCCCCCTTGCTCTTTCTTGCTCTCTCTCTCTCTCTATCTATCTATCTCCTTCTTTCACTCTCTCTCTCTCTCACTCTCTCTTTCTTACTCTCTCTATCTCTCTCTCGCTCTCTCTCTCTCTGTCCCCCTCTCTCTCTCTTTCTTACATTCTCTTGCTCTCTCCCTTGCTCCTTCTTATTTTCTCTCTCTCTCTCTCTCTCTCTCTCTCTCTCTCTCTTTCCCATTATCTCTCTCCCTCTTGCTCTCTTTCTCTTGCTTTCTCTCTATCTCTCTTTCTCTCTCTCCCTCTCTCTGTATCTGTC
>NW_021538818.1:0-206 GCF_001605985.2 Dendrobium catenatum | reverse complement strand
CTTTATGCGGGCTTAACAAAAATCCACAATTTAATAATGAGATGTTTCACCTTGAGGACCTTCTCACTCATTCACTCGTAGGGTTAGCGGAAGAGGATACTCCACACTAGAAGACAGATCACCACTAGGAAGAAGAAGCTATGATCTTTGTTGATGAGAAGGTTTCCGACAACTGATGGATTTGTGGGCGTCCCACAATCGACCAC
>NW_021538817.1:0-289 GCF_001605985.2 Dendrobium catenatum | reverse complement strand
TTCAGCATTAGTTAATTCCCTACTAAATGCATACAAATAAGTGATTATTTGTGTGAATCTTGTGTACATGTCAGAAATAGATTCATTAGGTTTCATACGAAACAACTCATAGTCATATAACAAGATATTCAGTCTTGATTGCTTAACTTCATTAGTCCCTTCGTCTGTTCACACTCTCCAAGTGTAAGCAGCGAACCCTTTGGCTATTCACACTCTCCAAGTGTAGGCAGCAAACCCTTCGTCTATTCACACCCTCCAAGTGTCGACAGAGAACCGAATCTCGTTGACA
>NW_021538816.1:0-325 GCF_001605985.2 Dendrobium catenatum | reverse complement strand
TCTGAATTGAAAATAAAATGGGGTATGGGTTGCCTTCGTCGAACTGAGCTGACAAACAAAAACCAGGTTTTAGACTCCAAACTCTAGCTTTCTCCTTCTCCTTCCTCTCGTCTTCCTCTCTTCCTTCTCCGACCAAATGGGACAAATGAGGTTTTGCTTAGTGACTTTAGATATTTATTATTTTAGAAAGCATTAACTTGTCGAAACGCCGCAGTGCTACTCTTCCCAATGCCACAGCGCTATATGGAAAAACTCCAACTCTTTCAAGTTCTCTCTAACTACCGTAAGGTCTATTTCTTATATGAAAAAGACGTTACCTAGCTAA
>NW_021538815.1:0-222 GCF_001605985.2 Dendrobium catenatum | reverse complement strand
TTTTGGAACAAGAGAATTTGTGCAATGGAAAGTTGTATAAGAAAGCAAGACTGATTTTGTTAATAAAATTCTCCCAGCCAAGGAAATAAGTCTTCCTCCCCAAGTGTTTGTCATTCTCAAAGCTTTATCAATAATGAAATTGAAATCATCTTTGACAAGTCTTCTCATTGCAAGCTTTACTCCATGGTAAGTAATCTGATTAGCTGGATTGAATCCCATTAT
>NW_021538814.1:0-270 GCF_001605985.2 Dendrobium catenatum | reverse complement strand
TATGAGTATTCTAACGTCACAACCACAGTACAGAAAAGAAAGCTAGAAAAACAGTACGGAAACAATCATCACAGAAATGCTACAACAGGTAGCAAAAACAAACAGCACACGGGTCACATGCAGAGCGTCACAACAGCGTACAGAAAAGTAAAACAGAACAACAGCCTAACCTAAAGCTAATAGTCGTGTCCTAGCAAACTCATCTATGTGTGTGAAAGCTGTGGGTTTTGGTGGGTCTTATATAGGATGATTTAGTTAAAGTTGTTTATA
>NW_021538813.1:0-299 GCF_001605985.2 Dendrobium catenatum | reverse complement strand
CCCAGACTTCAGTTTTTTTTGTTCATCGTTGCCCAACCACAATCTACCCTCCTGAAAGGAGAAAGATTAAACAAAAATAAATGATCTCTTAAATACAAATCATGGCATAGAGATATTGTAATTTCCACTATTTAATTCATTTTTAATATTTTATATCTAATATATTGTATCAATATAATTCTCAATCATAGAAAATGATCATCTTATGTAACCTACGAGAAATACTAATGGAATCATCTCATCTTAGTAAATATTTATATTTTTTTTTTCTTTTATGAAAATTTTATGAAAAAAATATA
>NW_021538812.1:0-227 GCF_001605985.2 Dendrobium catenatum | reverse complement strand
TTCTACCAAATAGCCCCTAAGGTTGACCTCCATAATTTATGTTTATCTTCAACTCCCTCTCTAGCCTTACTATCAAGAAGAATACATCAGCAAAAAGAATACACCATTTGAGCACAGAAAAAACTATTACTACCTTGTATTTTCACAGTAAAAACTATTACTCTCACAATATCATTTAAACACAAAATTATTCTTTAAAATAATTAAGAAAAATAATTAAGTTAAAC
>NW_021538811.1:0-238 GCF_001605985.2 Dendrobium catenatum | reverse complement strand
GTATTACATAGAAGAGAAATATGAAAAGCTAGTATTATTACTATCACTGTTCCATTGGTGTTCTTCTGCTAACCCTCTTGCAGGTTCTTCTTCCCGGTATTCCTTCTCCGCTGAGAGCCCCAGCTTCGGCATCGCTTGCGGGTGGTACGTCAGGTTGGTATCAGAGCCAGTGATCGGGCGATGGCTGCAGAAAGTTCTCGCAAAGCTCTTGACGATGATCGGAGCTTGGAAGCCGTAT
>NW_021538810.1:0-275 GCF_001605985.2 Dendrobium catenatum | reverse complement strand
ATCACAATTTAGATTAAATGTTCAAATGAATTTCATACAATTACTTACATTTCTCGTCTATTTCTTCTTCACTTTTTGTTGTTGTCAAAAAGGGGGAGAAATCATTGTGTTTGTATGTTTTGTTTGTGTGTCTCTAGTTTATTTTTTTGAAAAATAAATTTTTTTTTTTTGTTTTATGGTTCAAATTGCCTCCTTATTTTCATGTATTCATCAATTCAGGGGGAGTTTAGGAGATAGGAGATTTGTTTAAATTGAAACCATACAAACAATAATTA
>NW_021538809.1:0-319 GCF_001605985.2 Dendrobium catenatum | reverse complement strand
CTAGTCGAAAATATTACTAGGATCCATTCTCAAACAAGCTCATTCCAGTAAGGACATGGTACGTGTACTCTAACCGGCGGTTTTGCCTCCAAATGGCCCCACAGGATAAACGGTTATGACTTGGGTCCCTCTGAAATTAGTGGTTTTGCCGCCAAATGGCACTAGGAAATACCGGTTATGGCCAGAGCCAATACGCTCCTCACTGACATCAAATCCTTGAGATATGAATCAATAGAATATGATCGATAAGGCTCAAAGTCCTCTGTTAGCTAAGGTGGATTTAAATGTCCCCTTAGGCAAACATTCACCCCATGTCTAC
>NW_021538808.1:0-2341 GCF_001605985.2 Dendrobium catenatum | reverse complement strand
GTCCCGACGCTCCAGGTTCGTACAGACGAAAATGACAAATTTCTTCACAAATTTCTTTAGTTTGTCCCGTACTAAATCCAGTTCGTACAGACTAACTGCACTAAAAAAAATTCAGCTTTTTAAGGGTTTTACAACTGCAACGGACGAAAACAGCCCGGCGTCGTCCAAAAATCCACTTTTCCACTTTTTCCTTCGTTTTTCTCTTTCCTGGGCTTTTCTGTCTCTTCAAAATATCTCATTTCTATATATATCCAAACTGATCGTCCCGGACGATCGAAACTTCGTCCCGGGACGAAGTGGCTCTGGACTAATTTCTTCCAGACGAGATTAATTAACGTCCCCGGCGAATTGTCCTCGGGAGAATTTTCGTCCAGACGAACCAACTTTCGTCCCGACGAACCATGCAGCCAAAACTGTTTTCCTTGAACAACCTGTACCGATCGTCCCGGACGATCCAACTTCATCCGGACGAACCTGGAGCAAAAATTGATGTTACATTTGTATAGTTAATGGTGATGGACATCAAAATTATTAGTGATGACATATGTAAGATTTAGTGGTGCGACAATCTATTATTTCAGTCATGAGTATAAAAGAATAACTACATACATAAATAAATGACTAAGTCTTGAAGAAATCTGGTCAGCCTCACACTCCTGATCATCTGACATGACTTGAAACTATTTAAACCACATATAATGAACTAAATAATCTAGCAAGTCACCAAGTCCTCCAATTTAATCAAAGTACGATAAAGAAGTAATATGCACATCTAATTAGTACAATATCAATAACAATCATATAATCATGAATCAGTGCAGAAAAAAGAAAAACTCACTTACAGTAACAATAGAGTCAATAAATAGTAAAATAGTACGGTATGAAAACAGGTAAAACAATACAGTGTAAAATTAGTAAACTAGTACATGTGTCAAAACCATAAAATAGTTATCGTATCAGTACTATCAATAAGCGATAATCAGCAAATGAATCATATAAATTGGTAAAACTTAAGCATTGATATGATTATTGTAAATCACATCAATGCAATACACAGGGAGCAATAATATCAATGCAGTAAACTAATAGCAGTAATCACATTCTATATTAGTATCAATGCAATATCGTAATCACATGCTCAATACGTCACATAATCAATAAGTTAGTAAATAATACAGTGAATCAATAACATTAATAGTAATAGTAATAATGTACCTGTAGTAGCATTAGTATGAGTATATGTGACAATATTGATATCTATATCATATCAGTAAACTCGCAATAATAACAATAAATCTATACAATAATAATAAATCAATAAACAATGAACACTAAAATCATACAATAATAATGAATCAGTAACATAAATTTCAGTAATCATATTAATCAAGATAGAAGTTCTAGCTTAAGTGGTGTTTTCCAGTATCAATAATCCATAGTTAGTAATCGTTGGCTCAATAAATAAAGTCATTACTCTTTATTCCGTTGGTACAATAACAACTTCTTATAACTCCCAATCAGTATCATGTGAATCAGTCAATGATAACATCACAGAAAGTCATTCGACCCAACATCCTGTACAGGTCAATTAATCTACAGTCAACATCAGTGGAACTAATCTTTTACTTATTTTTCATACATATTAATATTATATTTTTTTAACAGTAATAACGACCAATTGTGACTCAGCCATATGTCTATATTCATTCATAATATTTGTATTAACAATATACCTAAATAAAAATAATTCTATTCAAGTACAATCATATAAAATTCAATTACTTATATTTTAATTACTAGGTAAAATTTAGAAATGTTGCATTTAAAATCTCTAAAATGATAAGTAGAATATCATATAAAATGTTACGCAGTAGAAATTCAATAAATACAGGAAAAATACAATAAAATTAATTCTAGAGAGAATCAAACAGTTTAAATTAAAACCTTTAAAAACAAAAGTAATATTAGAGTCGCCTACCATAATCTGAGCAAGTTCCACAAAAATGACAAAGTGATCCAGGAGCTAAACTCAACTTTCATCTTTTTTTCTCTCATCTTTCCTTCTCTTCCTCGTATTTTTTCCTTCGGCAAGGCACAATGCTAAAATTCAAAATTTTTATTAAAAAAAAAATAATTTCAGTAATTTGGGTTATCACAAGCCTTATTGGCGATCGGTTATAGACATTGGTTTCATCCAAAGCAGGGTGTTGGCCTTGTTGTTACAATGAGCATCAATGTTGGGCTTTGGCCATGTTCGCGATGATGAACATTGGCATATGTGTTTTATATCGGGTTACAGCCTTATAGGCTACTATATATAGGTGTTGGCAATGGTGTCGAC
>NW_021538807.1:0-266 GCF_001605985.2 Dendrobium catenatum | reverse complement strand
CAGGTAGACCTTGAGCTTCTCCTTTAACAAGTACATCCTCTTGATCCACCTCTCCTCCAATTGAACCACTCAAATTCAACATACAACCTAAATCTAATCAAATACATTTAGGAAATGAAAAAACTCAAACTTATAGGATAGAGGGTTAGGAGCATGTGTATATAAAGCATGAACAATGCAGAGCAAGTGCCCACAATGCAGACAATTCAAAGGCAATCTGATGTAGAATGGGTATGGGGGTGGGGGAGATTTAGAATTTGAATTAA
>NW_021538806.1:0-276 GCF_001605985.2 Dendrobium catenatum | reverse complement strand
CACATTAGCACAAGAGTTGCAGGCACAATGTATGTAAAGATTCGATGTTTATCTTTAACAAATTTTTTATTTTTATTTTTGCTGAAATTCCAGTCATTTTTTATTTTTCTGCATTATTTATAATTCAAAATTATGATATTTGCAGAGGTTATTTGGCACCTGAATATGCTATGAGAGGACATTTAACAGAAAAGGCAGATGTATTCGGTTTTGGAGTTGTTGCTCTAGAAGTTCTCAGTGGAAGGCCTAATTCAGACCTTGCTCTTGAGGAAGAGA
>NW_021538805.1:0-343 GCF_001605985.2 Dendrobium catenatum | reverse complement strand
CAGTCATGTCTCAATAATTGGATAAAAAATCAAATTAAAATATTGATAAAGACTATCAAAATCAAATCAATGAAGTAAAATAATATAAAAATATAAACATGCTTAGTATTAAGTACATTGAATCAATATTATCAAATAGTATTGATATCTATATTGGCAATAATAACAATTTAGTAGTAAAAGTAGTAAAATAATGCAATAAAAGTATATCTATGCAGATCTAATAAATTCATATAATAATAAGAGTAATGCCTCAAAATATGCATTTATGTAGTCACACTAAATAAGTAAGAATTTATGGTTATCATGATGTTTTTCAGTGTTAGTATCAGTATAAGTAAAC
>NW_021538804.1:0-282 GCF_001605985.2 Dendrobium catenatum | reverse complement strand
AAGGCGGAGAAGCCTTTACAAACACTCTTTCCACCAGTACCAGGTGCGGCAGAGAACCTTCGTCCTTTTATACTATCCCCAATCTTGGAAGAGAACCGTAATCCTTTTACACTATCCCTAGTGTTGGCAGAGAACTGTCGTCCTTTTACACTATCCCCAGTGTTTGCAGAGAATCATCTGTCCTTTCACACTCTTCTAGTATGGACAGAGAACCCTTTGACCTTTCACACTCTCCTAGTGTGGGTAGAGAACCCGCGACTGTTCACACTCTCCAAGTGTCGG
>NW_021538803.1:0-425 GCF_001605985.2 Dendrobium catenatum | reverse complement strand
AAAACTAATCAAAAGCTGAAAAGTCAGATTCATTTTATTCCAATAAATGTTATCTTCTATAACTTAAAATCCATCCATAATAAGATTGAAAATGGATAATTAAACTAACACAAAAATATGAAGAAAACATAAAACCCGGAGACTGCTCCGACCACAATCCACTTACACACCAAAAGAAAGAACATAAAAGAATAGATCTACAAATTAGGTGATCAATTGATAGCCAAATCAGCCTTAGTTTAGGTAAAATAAAATAACAATTTCGATAAACACAGAAGAAAAAATGTACTGCAATCATAAACCGCCACTTCATCCCCTTCCTCATACCGATTTCCAAAGCTCTATAGGGGTTTCTCAATCGAAATGTGAGATGATCAATAGCATTTAAATACCTACAAAAAATGGCAAACAGTTTCTCAAATTTA
>NW_021538802.1:0-269 GCF_001605985.2 Dendrobium catenatum | reverse complement strand
GGACACAAAAGTGTGGTGATTTTCATTGTCATGGGTGTTTTGTAGGATGAAGCCTGATGTTTTTGTAGTACAAAGTGAATGGGCTTCACCGAAGTATGGCTGATATGCAATGCGACGCCAAGTCTTAGAAACACTGATACATGAAGGCAGACTCACAAGGGCAACTCTGGTTAGTATTTCATATAAGTTGTCCTCTGAAAGTACACAACCATCATCTTGGATCTCCATTATCCAAAAAAAATCTAGAGAATCATATATTATACAATAAT